>NC_133659.1:82603853-82809632 GCF_037893015.1 Macrotis lagotis
GCAGTCTCTCTCATGTTACAATTAAAATTCGTGGCGATATACTTGATTTTCAACTCGACACCTAAGCTGTGAAGTGTGGAGAACATGAAGCAGTGAAGGAGTGGAGGTCCCGAGAAGCTACCCCAACCTCTTCTAAGGAACATCTGATGGGTTTTGGCAATTGGTGTTGCTTCTAACAGATTTTAATTCACAGCCTTCCTCTTCCTCTTCTTCCTCCTCCTCCTTCTCTTCCTTCTCTTCCTCTTCCTCTTCCTCGTCCTCCCGAAGCTCTTTGGAGATGAGTTGCCTAGCCAACTTAATGTTGAGCCCTTCATTGTAGTGAAGTTTCCTCTTCATTGACGCTTTTTTTCTTGTTCTTCAGGTGTCAGGTTATCTTCCTCTTCACTACTTTCATCCTCCTGAAGGAGAAACTTTGGTTCAGAGCCTTCTGCAGCCGACAGCTTGTGGGCCAGGACTTATGGGGGCAAGGCTTCATTAGATTCTGAGTCTCTCAGGACTTCATCATCCTCATCGCCAATCATGCTGTGGTAGGGAGTGCTGGGTTCATCTATTTTCAATAAACCATAGTCTTCATTTGCTGGATGATAGGTTGCTGGGATATTCATTTTTTCCCCACTTCTGTGCTTTTTAATCGAAGTCCTGGTAGCAGGCCACCGGGGCTAAGGCCAAGCCGGCTCCGGGCGCGGCAGGGGAGCCGGCCGCATGCTGTGCTCAGGCCTCTGCCCTGGGAGCAGTGCCGTCCTGGCCACCCACAGACCAAGGAGCTGAGGCCCGGGAGCGAGGGGCGGCAGCACCTAGAGATGTTTTCTTAAGGAGTTCCTGATGGCTTGTTTAATTTCCTTTTTTGTTCCTGAAATGGGATCATTTAAGTATTTCCTCTTTTGTTAATTTCGGCAATTTATATTTTTGTAATTATTAATCCACTTCATTTAAATTATCATATTTATTGGTAAACAGGTAAACTAGCTCTGGATGATTATTTTAATTTTCTCATTAGTTGTGAGTACACCCTTTTCCTTTTTGATTCTTGTAGTTTGATTTTCGTCATTTTCTTTATAATTAAATTAACCAAGGTTTATGTATTTTTTAATTTTTTTCATAAAACCTTTTAGTAGTTTTATTTATTAGTTCAAATAGCTTTCTTACTTTCTATTTTATTCATATCTTCTTTGATTTTCAAAATTTCTAATTTGGTATATTAATTGGGTATTTATAGTTTGTTCTCTTTCTAGTCTTTTTTTAGTTGCATGCCCAATTCATTGATCTCACCTTTCTCTATTTAATACATGTAAGCATTTAAAGATTAAAATTTCCCCTAATAGATAGTTGCATCCCACAAGGATTCATTGTCATTGTCATGCATGAATTTTTTGATTATTTCTATGATTTATCATTTGATACACTCATTCTTTAAAAAAGTAATTTAGATGCTAAATAAATTTTAGTTTAATCTTGTAATGGTCCTTTATTACACATGATTTTTATTGCAACATGATCTGAGATGGATATATTTATTATTTCTATCTTTTTGCATTTGTAAGTTTTTTATGCTCATGCATCATCATTTTTATGTATCTGTCCTGTACCACAGAAAAGGAGATATATTCCTTACTATTCACATTCAATTTTCTACAGAGGTCTATCATATCTAATATTTCTAAAATCCAATTTACCTCCTTGATTTCTTTCTTGTTTATTTTATCTTGTTTATTTTATGGTTAGATTTATCTAATTCTGATAGAGTGAAGTTGAGATTCCCCATTGATATAGCTTTTTGTCTATGTATGTCTTTTTCTAACACTTTTAGCTTCTCCTCTAAGTGTTTTTTTTTTGTTTACATGTTTAATATTGATATTACTCCATTGCCTAAGGTATCTTTTAGGAAAATATAGTTTTCTTCCTTATTCTTTTAATTTGGTCTATTTTTACTTTTGCTTTGTCTGAGATCAATATTGCCACCTCTGCTTTTTTTATTTTTTACTTTAGCTGAAACATAATATATCCTATTTTAGCCTTAAAGACCTTGCATGTAAAATACTATCACATCATAATCAATATATACCCATACCCCTTTCTACATTTGCTCCTTTCTCCTAAGAGAAATATATTCTCAAGAGTTACAAGTATCATCTTCACATGTAGAGATGTAGATAATGTAATCTTATTGACTAACATTTTTTCTTCCCATTTCCCCTTTTTTAAAAAAAAATATTTTCCCCACAGTATGCAATGCTAGCTTTCAACAACCATTTTCTATAAGATTTTGAGTTCCTCATTTTTCTCCCTCCTTCTTTTTCCTCCCTCTCTCCTCTCCAGAGAGCAATCTAATATAGGCTATATATGTATAACCATGTTAGTGGACATATTTCTGTATTAATCATGTGTGAAAGAAGAATCAGAACAAAAAAGAAAAAGAAAGCCATGGAAAGGAGGAAAAAGCCATGAAACAAAACAAATTTCAAAATGTGAAAATAGCAAACTTTGTTCTGCATTCAGACTCAATAGGTCCTTCTCTGAATGTGGGTGATATTTTATATTAGAAGTGCCTTTAGAACTTTGATTGTTGTACTGCTTAGATGAGCTAGTCCCTCATAGATGAAATAGAAACAAAGCATCTGTTAATGCATACAATGTTCCTCTGCTTCTGCTCATTTCCCTCAGCATCAGCTCATGTACATCTTTTCAGACTTTTGTGAAGTCTAATTGTTCATATGATCCATCACATTCATAAACCACAATTTGCTCAGTCATAATGCATTGATTTCCAACTCTTTGTCAGACAAAAAGAACTGCTATAAATATGTTTGTACTTGTGATATTTTTACCCTTTCTTCTGATCTCTTTGGAATACAGTCTTGGTAGTTATATTGCTAGATCAAAAGTCTGTTTCCCTTTTTATGCATCTATTGAGTCTTGTAATCTGAAGATAAAAATTTCTGTTCAATTCTGGCCTTTATATCAATTCAGTATGGGAGTTCTTGATTTCTTCGAAAATCCATCTTTTTCCCAATTTTGTGGGAAGTTGATTCCTGGTTTTAATCCAAGTTCCTTTGCTCTCTGAACTATCATATTCCAGTGCTTCTGATTCTTTAATTTTGAAGGTGACAAGTCCTATGTAATTCTGACTGAGGCTCCCTGTTAATTAAATTTCTTCTTTTTTTCAGTGCTTGCAGTATTTTCTACTTTACCTGAGAATTTTGAAATTTGTCTAAAATATTCTTTAGAGTTTTTGTTTTAGTATCACTAAGTATGATCAATAGATTCTTTCAAAGACTATAATATCTTTTTGTTCTAGGATACTGAGCAGTTTCTTTTGATAATAATCTTTGTTTGATTATAACATTTAGGTAGAACAATGATATATAAATTATTGTGTCACGTTTTCCTTTTTTTAATTGTGCTTTGCTCCTGGGGGGGATAGGGCACTGTCTTAGGCTTTTTGTATCAAGGGCTAAAGACCCAGACTGTTTACCTGGTTTTGCACTGATGTTTTTCTGAATCCCAGAGTGGATCCTTTTATCTGATACTTCACTGCAGGGTCATTTGGTGGGGGCAGGTAACACTGGAGGCCATAGAGGTCTGGCAGCTCATTTGGTGTTGAGCTGCTGTCCAAGTCCTGATGTTTGCCATGTGCTGATGTGAGCGAGTTGGGTGTTTCTAATATAAAACTGTGGTTTCACTGAAGTTGCACTGAAGTATATAGTAGTCTGGCAACTCCATTTTTGGTTTAGACTGTGTTGAGTCAAATGAAGGTCTGACCATTGGAGGTTACCTGTGTATCCAGAGTTAAACTAAAGAAGTGAGAGTTCTCCAAGCTGAAGTTTGCTTGTTTCTGTGGTTATGGTAAGGTACATGGGGGAATTAGGGGAACTGGTGTTGGAGTTAGCCTGCTCTACTATGGCTTGGTATTCCTCACTGTTTTGCTGAGGTGGAAGCTGCTGACTTTCTGGGACACTTCTTCTCTTTTACGTGAGTGAGACAATTTCTTCCTTCTGCTCTTCCAAGTTTCTTGGGCTAAATGTTTGTTTCACCTGAATTTTTGCTGGTTCTGCTGTTACAGTATTTATTTTGGGGCACTATTTTATGGTTGTTTCAAGTAGAATATAGGAAAGTTATGAATATTTACTGCTTACTCTGCCATCTTGACTGCCAGTAGTCCAGAAAAGAAAAATTATTAAATGACCCTTTTTCAGGTTATATTGCAATAAATATATATATATATATATATATATATATATATATATATATATATATGATTAATGAAGGATCATAAAATATATATAAAGTTAATTGGCAATTAAATAGTGGAATCCTAAAAGATGAATGGATTAAAGAACAAATTATAGGAAACAATAATTTCATTAAAAAGAGTGACATAATTTAAAAAAGCATACCAAATTTTGATATTCAACTAAAGCAGTTCTTAGGGAAATTTTATTTTTCCCTATATCAATAAACACCTACACCAATAAAAGAGAAAAAGAAGAGATTAAATTGTATGTACAGGTTAAAAAATAAGAAAAAACCGAAAGTTCCTAATAAAACATCAAAGAAGAAATCCTGAATTAATATTGAACAAATAAAATTGAAAGTAAGAAAATCAGTGAACTAATAAAATAAGTTAATGAAAAAACAAAAAAATAATTAAAAAAAGAAAGAAGAAGCAAAATTGGCAGTATCAAAAATGAAAAGAATAAATGGAGAGGAAAGTAAAATTATCAGGAACTGCTTTGCCCAATTTTATGCTAATAAATCTGACAACCTGATTGAAATAGAAGAATATCTGCAAAAAATGTAAATTTTCAAGGTAACAGAAGGAGAAATAAAATAATAATCCCATTTTATAAAAACAAATTGAAAAATCCATCATTATTTGCCATAAAGAAAACCCTCCAGGATCAGATGGATTCACAGTGAATTCTACCAAACTTTTAAAGAATTTATTAATTCCTATTCTACATAAACTACTTGAAAAAACACTAAAGTCACCCTACCAATTTCTCTTTAGGACCCATATTGATGCTGATATCTAAACCAGGAAGAGCCTAAAAAGAGTGAAAAGTACTATATACCAACTTCCTTAATGAATATTGATGAAAAAATTTTAAATAAAATGATAGAAATATTATTCACACCAACACCCACACTCATACATACATATATATGAATATATATGAATATACATATATATGAATATACATATATATGAACATATATTCATATGTATATTCATATGTATATTCATATATATATATATATATATATATATATATATATATATATATATATTATATCTCACAATGATCATACACTAGGACCAGGTGGGATTGATTACAGGAATGTAGGACTGGTTCAATAGTAAGAAAAATATCTGCAAAATTTATTTTATCAATAACAAAAGTAACATATTCATAACATATCTCAATAGATGCAGAAAAAAATTTGCCATAATACAATTCTCATTTCTTTAATAATACTAGAGAAGATAGGAATAAACTAAATTTTCCTTAAAATTATTTGTAATATTTACCTAAAATCACCAGCAAGCTTTGTAATAGAACTAAGTGAAGTTTTTACAAGAAGGTCAGAGGTGAAACAAGGATGCCTATAAATACCATTCTTATTGAAAATTGTATTAGAAGTTTTAGCTATAGTAAAAGGGAGGAAAAAAATGAAATTGAAAGAATTAGAATTAGCAATGGGGAAATAAAGCTACCTTTCTTTGCAGAGATAATATGATAATATACTATAAAATTCTAGAGAATCACTAAAAAACTAAGCATAATTTTATTTAGTAAAGTTGCAGGTTATAAAAGAATTCCATGTAAATCAACCACATCTATATTTTAGCTGCAAAGTCCAAGCAAGGGATACAAAAGAGATATTACATTTAAAATGACTGTAGACAGCATAAAATACTTGGAAGTCTACCTGCTAAAAAAGAAACAATTAAAACCATTAAAAAATAAACAATTGGAGAAATATTAATTGTTCATGAATAACCCAAACCAATATAATAAAAATGTCAATTCTGCCTAAATTAATTTTTATATACAGCACCAAACCAATGAAATCACCGAAAAATTGATAAAGTTAGAAAAACTGATTATAAAATTTAATTTGTAGAACAAAAGAAAGAGATTATCAAGGGAATTAATGAAAATAAAAAAGGAAGGTTGCTTTACTCTTTCAGATCTCAAGATTACAAAGTGGTAATCATCAAAACAATTTAGTATTGGTAAGAGATAAATAGGTGGATCAAGATAACAGATCTAACAGATCAGAAACATTATACATATTAGGTAATGAGAATAAAAATCTAATGTTTAACTTAATTAACTCAAAGATGCCAGATTTTGAGAGAAGAATCCATCCTTTTATAAAAACTGTTGGAAAATTTAGAAAGCAGTCTGGCAGAAATTAAGTATAGACTAATATCTCATTCTGTCCATTAAAAGAGGATCAAAATGCATGCCTGATTTAGATAAAAAGAGCAATACAATAAACAATTTTGGGAAGCATGGAATAAGTTAAATATCAGATATATGGATAAGGGAAGAATCTATTATTAATCATAGATAGCACTATGAAATAATTTTGATTATATTAAATTAAAAAACATTTCTGTGCAATCAAAACCAATGCAATTAAGGTTTTTTAAAAAGTGGAAATTTTCTTTTCTACAGCATGTCTCTGATAGAGACCTCATTTCTCTGATATATAGAAAACTGAGGTAAATTTATAAGAAAACAAGTATATCTAAATGACAAATGGTTAAACTTAGGCAGTTTTAGATGAAGAAATCAAAGATATAAATTGTCATATGAAAAATACTCTAAAAATTACTATTGATTAAAGAAAAAAAATTAAATCAACTCTGAGATCAGTTTTTGAGTAATAGGACAGAACAGGAAAATGAACAATGTTAATAGGGATGTGGGAAAACTGGTACATTAATTCACTTTTGTTGGATTTTTGACCTGATCCACCATTCTAGATAGCAGTTTGGAGCTATGCCCAAAGGATCTAAAACTATGCATACACTTTGATGAAACAATTGCATTACAATTGCATTGTGTTCCAATCACATAAAAAAAAAGGAAAATGATCTAGATATGCAAAAATTTTTATGGTAGCTCTTTTTGTGGTGGAAAAAAATTTAAATTGAGGGGATGGCTAACATTTGGGTAATGGATGAGCAAATCGTGAAATATGATTTTTAATTTGGTTGTTATTCATTGTTTTCAGTAAAACCCAGGAGAGATTTATTTTAACTGATGCAAAGTGAGGTTAACAGAGTCAGGAGGACATTGTACATATACAGTAACAGCTGAATAGTAACTTGTGAAAGACTTAGCTATTCTTATCAATACAAAGATCCTAATCAATTCTGAAGGATTTATAATGAAAAATGCTACCCAATTCTAGAGTAAGAAGCACACTGTTTTTAGTTTCTTTATCTTATTTTTTTCTGTTTTATTTTACAACATGGCTCATATGGAAATTTGATGTGTTGTTGCTTTTTGTTGTTACATATGTATAACCTATATCAATTTGTCTAACTTTTTTTTTTTTTAGTTTTTGCCAGGCAATGGGGTTAAGTGGCTTTGCCCAAAGCCACACAGCTAGACAATTATTAAGTGTCTGAGTTCATATTTGAACTCAGGTACTCCTGACTCCAGGGTCGGTGCTCTATCCACTGAGCCACCTAGCCGCCCCAATTTGTCTAACTTTCAATGAGGGAAAAAGGGAGACAGATTAATTCAAAATTTAAAAATGTTCAAAATTGTTTCTTCTTGCAATTCAATATACTCAAAAGTATTTCTATAACTCACTACAACTTTTTTTCTTTTCTCTAAAACTTTCCAATTGTCTAGAAACCCTCAAAGGTCTTCAAGTGAAAATATTTTCTGTAATATTATTACTGTTAGGAGGGTTCTTAATTCTCACAAGTAATTTTGTAACAAAAACACACTGACTTAGCCACTACAGACATTAGTCCTTTGTTGACCTTCCTCCTTAATGCATATTTAATAGTTAGAAAATAGTTCTAAAAATATTTTCTAATTTTATCCAGCCCAATTAATTTCCATAATCAAGTATTAAATGCCTATTTAAATTCTTTGTTAAGCAATATACAAATGTAAGCTAAACAAATAAACAACTGCACAACACTATGTTAGTATGGGGTAGGAATGGTCAAAGATTAGAACTGACATTGTTCCTGACCTGATGGAATAGGTTTTCCAAAAGTAAGACATAACAGCTTAATAAAAGGAGTACAAAGCAACTTAAAGAAAATAGCACATTAAAAATATGTGGTCAAATGGGAAAGGAAGAATGGAAATTCATGCATAACTCAATCCCCAAACACACACTTACATCCAAGAGATGTTATAGACCAAGGGCATTTGACCTGGGCTCTAAGGAATAGATAGGATCATCCTAGGTAAGATGTGAGAGGAAATAAAGGAAAAGATATAAATAGTCATGCATTTCAAAATACGAAGAAGTTTTGGGTATATATTGAGAGAGGAAAAGGTTTTGATTTAAGTATAGAATTTATTTGGGCAGGTGGATAAGAATCAGGCAAGATTGGAAAGAAAGTAACTAGTGATTTATAAGCTCTTAAATTCCAAACTAGGAAGATCCAATACAGTTGCAACAGCTTAGTTGCAAAAATATGCCAGTCACAAGCAAGATTCAAACTGAATATTTAAAGGTACCCTTAATTAATGAGTTCATATGTAATTTAGGTAGTAGGGCTAAAAATACTTGTCCTTTGCTCTTTCTGGAAATGGATTAAAGGCTTGCAAAAGGCAGTCTGTTCTTTCCAACTTTATAAGTAGGAACATATTAAGCTGAGTTAAAAACAAAGAATAATGAACTTAATATCTTTTAAAATATATTTATTATTTATGAATTTTTAACATTATTTCAAAAAATTGAGTTTAAAAAGTCTCGCTCCATTCTGTTCCTCTCACAACCACAGAGAAAGCAAACAATCTGGTTTCAAATATGCATGTGAAATCATGCAAAATATATTTCTTTCTTAACCATATTGCAAAGAATCCATAAAAAAAAGAAGTGAAAAATTATGCTTCTGTTTGCACTCAGAGTTTATAAGTTCTTTCTCTGGATGTGTATAGCAATTATTTTTATCATGAATACTTTGAAATTTTTTTTAATTATCATTGATGAAAGTAGCTAAGTAATAGTTGATTATCATTATAATATTGCTATTATGGTGTATAATGATCTCATAGCTGTTCATATAGGTCTTTCATGTTTTTCTTTTTCTTTTTGAATTCATTTGCCTTGACATTTCTTAAAATATAATACTATTCCATCACAATTATATATCCAGTCTTGTTCAGTTATTCCCCAACTGATGAGTATCTTCTCAATTTCTAATTCTTTGCACCAGGAAACAGCTGCTATAAATATTTTTGTACATACAGGTACTTTTCCTTTTTTTTTCTAGAGTTTTTTTCTTACTTTTTTTGATGAGATTTTCCTGATGATATATTTCACATTTTCTTCTAACTTTTTCATTCTTTTGACTTTATTTTTGTCTAGTTGGCTCATGAAGTCTTATTCAAGTTCAATTTAAAAGTAATTGTTTTCTTCAGAGAGTTTTTGGTCTATTTTCTCTTTAAGGAGTTCTTTTCTCAGTGAATTTTTGTTCTTCCTTTCCCATTTGACCACAACTTTTTAAGGTGCTATTTTTTTAGCTGCTATATACTTTTTTTTTTATTAAGTTGTTACTTCTCTTTTCATAACTTTCTTGTAGCACTCTCATTCCCTCACCCCCAATTTTCCTTTAGCACTCATGTCTTTTTTTTTGTTCTTTTTGTTCCCTGGGAAATATTTGAACTTCTGTTACATTAGCATTTTTTTAAAGTTTTGCATGTAGCTCTTTTTCATATTACTTTATTTTCTGTGTTTGTGTCTTGGTGTCCCCTGCTACCATAGTAACTTTATATAGTCAAGCTCATTTCTTGTTTTCTCATTTTCCAATTCTAGTTCTTGATATTGGGATTTATGTCATGCTGCTCCTGCTTCACAACCACCTCTGAGGTTTGCAGTACACATTCTGGGCTGGCCTCCACCCTGGTGTCAGAGACCTCTCCTGTTGACTTCCTAAGTTTTCTTAGATTAAAAAATATTTCTTCTGATCTTTTTTTGGCTCTGTTATTGCAAAAACTGATTTGAGACATTATTTTAAAGTTGTTTGGTAGGGAATGTTGGGAGAGTTTAGCTCAAATTGCTGCTTTTCGTCCACTATCTTATCCTTTATGAACTTAATGTCTAAATTAAATAATTAATGTACATATGTAAAGGACAAAGTTGTTTCTAACCATTATCATATTTTTTCATAAGGGAGAAAGGCCAGGTAATCTGTGAGAGCAGAAAGGCAGACACTGATACCTGGAAATGCAATGTAGACATCAATCCTTTTTCCACTTTAAGACCATCTATAGGTAATACATAAAATCAAAGAGTGTTCACGCTCATATCTAGGTTCTAAAATTGACCGCTATACCATTATGATTATATGTTGGATGTAAAGTTAAAGCATTAGGTGTGGCATAGAACGTAGTAATTTTGAGTAGTTTTGTTACCTCCATTTGCTGGATGTCTTTGGGAAAGGCTAAATGCTTTGTAATGTAATGTAATGTAAGGTGATATAATGTAATCTCTTTAAGGATATAGATTTATACTGAAGGCAGTGCTATCTCCATCACTTGGTTAATGAGATATTCTGAGCTCTTATCTCTAATATTAGAAATGTTTGAATAAGAAATTATGGGACTCTGACAGAGGAAGTTTTGGGGAACTTGATGCTAAACAAAATTGGGAAAGGACCACACCTGATGGCAAAAATACATTTTCAGTTATCTTCATTCCTGTAGATGAGAGAAACAAAACAAAACAAAACTAAACAAAGCACAGGTTCAATTCCTATCATATCTGTATCTATGTCACTTTAGCCAAATCAACCTTTCTGAGATATTAAGAAAAAAAAGACTACCAAAATTTTCTTCAAGTTCTATCTGTAGTACTTCTCCCTCTTCAATTATTTTTTACTTCTCAAAATTTTATGCTATAGGTTTGGATTAATATTAAATTATTTATTTTGCTTTGTACTTTTCTGACTTGCATCACCTTAAACTTGACTGCCATTTGCAATTACTGATCAAGAGTATTGCCATTCTGAAATCCTTTTGCTTTCTGGATTCTGTTCAATAAGTTTTTTTTAGATAATTTTCAAGGCAATAGGGTTAAGTGGCTTGCCCAAGGCCACATGGATAGGTACTTATTAAGTGTCTGAGGTCAGATTTGAATCCAGGTACTCCTGATTCCAAGGCCAGTGCTCTATTCATTACACCACCTAGCCACCCCTTGATATGTGTTTTTTTAGTTTTTGCAAGGCAAACAGGGTTAAGTGGCTTGCCCAAGGCCACACAGCTAGGTAATTATTACTAAATATGTTTTTTTATTGGTTGCCATTAAATTAAGCAATATGATTTTCAAATTCTACTGTGAGTGATGCAATTTTTGAATTTTTTTCCACTAGTCTTCAATAGTTTTTTTTTTTCATGGTCTTATCCACCATGATGCTATTTTATGCCTCTCCTTAGAAGTCATATGCATCTGGATATGAGGCAATCATAGTTAAATGACTTGCTTAAGGTCCCACAACTAGTATCAAGTGTCTGAGACTGAATTAGAGCTCCATCTTCCTTTGATAAAAGCCACAGGAGGAACAATAGAGTTGTCTTATCAAGGAATGCTTCATATTTGGCTTCTAGACATAGATTATTCTGGAGGAGAAAATGAGACATGTGACTTAGCACATCATCCCCTCACACAAATACGGTTTGCTTGCTTGTCAATGCATCTTCTCCGTGATATTGTAGACTTCATCAAAAATGAAGAACAAGCATTATGTTATTATTAAAGATATATATTTTTTTATTTTTGCAAGGCAATGGGGTTAAGTGATTTGCCATAGATCACACAGCTAGGTAATTATTAAATGTCTGAATCCTGATTTGAACTCAGGTCCTCTTGACTCCAGGGCTGGTGCTCTATCCACTGTGCCACTAGCTGTCACAAATCATATAATTTTTAAGAATTAAAAATATCCTCTTCTAGTAAGAAAGGAAGCATAAGTTCTATTGAATTCCTCATTATGATTTATTTTTAAACTTATTATTACTTTAGGCCTTCCTTTCCTTATTACCTCCTTTAAATATTCTTTTGTTTGGCATCTAAATTCTTTAATTTATAACATTTTGACCATTCCCCCTTGCCCAGGGATATTTTTGAGATGACGGATTTGATATTATCAATTCATAGAAGGTCTTATAGTAAATAGAATTTTGTATGGGAAGAAAAGGAAGCATCATGGAAAGTCAATGAATGAACCATGTTTGTAGGAAGTGTCTTTTGCATCTCTGATATAAAACTTAATAGGAATCCTACATTCCAAAGGTAGAGAAATAGGCCAGTTTGAGAAGGAAGATATTTTAGGAAAATGTCTGGGTAGAAGGAATTTGACAATTAGTCAAATGTAAAAAAATTGAAATAGAAAACTTTCAAAAATAATTGCTAAAATTCTAAAGGATATCAGAAATCATATATTCTGCACTTTTATAAAATAAAAAAATAGTAAGTGAGGAATATGAAAATACTGCATTGTAGATTCACAAAAATATAATATACAAAGAAAACTTCATTTAAATCTCATCATTAATATGTGAGAAAAAATTGATGTCACTTGGGCCATGGGCCCATGTCTTGAGCAGAGTGCCCTTGTTTCTGGTTGAGCCCCCTCCCCTATCCCTGTGAAAGAAATGGACTCTTTCCAGAACAAACACAGTAACAGCCTTCCCATCCCAACAGGCTCAAGTGTGGGCATAGGTATTTCTCAGTACTGAATGAATAATAAGATTACCTATATAGCCTGAGGGCCCAGCACATATTATTCAAGGATAATACAGACCCTGCTGCTCCCCTCACCCTACCCCCACCCCAGGCCTAGGGAGTGGGCAACAAATCAATATCACAGACTCTTCAGAAAAACCCTCTAGCACCCCCTACTGGCTAGCCCACTTGGAGTTACTAAACCTAGTCAACAAAGTCTCTAGAGTTTTTAAAAACAAAAATCTGTGAACCAGTCCCAAAACAAGATCCTAGGGAAAAAAAAAAATGAAGAAAAACAAGATCCTAGGAAAATGAAGAAATGCCAACAGAAGGGGGAGCCCATTGAAAGCTACCTCAAAGACAACTCAGAGAGAGCTTGAACTTCTGAGGACAATATGAATTGTTCTACAGCCCAGAAGACTTCTTAGAAGAGATCTGGAAGGAGTTTAAAAATCAATTGGAAAAATTGGGAAAAGAAATCCAAGAGAAAATTAACATCTTGCAACAACAACAACAACAACAACAAAATCCTTGGAAAATACACTTGGACAAATACAAAAATAAAATAATTCTCTCAAAACCACAATTGGGTAAATGGAAAACTTCTTCAAAAAGCTAAATGAAGAATATTCTTCTCTCAAAAAAAAGGGAATGGAATCCATGGAAACTAATGACTTCATGAGACAAGAATCCATTAAACAAAAAGCAAAAAAATCAAAAAAAAAATAGAAGAAAATATAAAATACCTCATTGGTAAAACTACCTAGAGAATAGATCCAGAAGAGACAACTTGATAATCATTGAACTTCCTGAACCCATTGAGGATTAAAAAAAAGCCTGGGTGCTGGATTCCAGCAACTTTTGAAGGAACCCTTACATCATGGAACTAGAGGGCAAAATAGTTACTGAAAGAAAACATCAATCCCCTAAGAGCTAACACATAAAGGAGAAAAACCATACAAGCAACAAGAAAGAAACAATTTAGATACAAAGGAACCACAGTAAGGATTACATAGAACCTGGATGCATCAACATTAAGGGATTGAAAGACTGTAATACAATATTCCAAAGAGCAAGGGAGCTTGGAATGCAGCCAAGAATTCACTATCTGGAAAAACTGAGCCTTTTTTTCCAGAGGAAAAGATGGACATTTAATGAAATAGGAGACTTCCAACTTTTCTTGATGAAAAGACCAGAGATAAATAGAAAATCTGGGCTTCAAGAAAATTTGGGCATTAACACATGAAAAGGGAAAAGAAATCCTATCCACTAAGATGAAACTGTATATGTTCTCACCTGGGAGAAGGATTCTCATAACTTTTGAGAATTGTAACTCTATTAGAGAGAATATACTTAACCAGAAGAAATGGACACTAATGAATTGTCTGTGACTCAGAATGATTTTAAAAACAATAACTCCTTAAAAGTAGGGGGTACAGTAAAGCGATGGGAGGATGGAGGAGATTAAAAGGAGTAAATCATATTACATGAAGAATTATAAAGGACCTATTGCAATAGAGGGGAAGAAGGGAGGATGTGAAAAACACCTGAATCTTTCTCTCATCAGATTTGACTCAAAGAAGGATTAACATATGAACATCCAGTTAAGAAACTTATTTACCTTTCAAAAATTAAAGGGGAACCAGGAAAGGGGGAGGGGGAGGAAAAGGGGAATTAACAGAAGGAAGGGAAGGAAAAAGGAGCAAAGGGAAAGGGGAAAGTTAGTGGAGGGGTGAATATAAGGGGACAAATACACTAAAGGAGGTGGTATTCCAAGTAAAATACTAGGAAATATGGAAAAAAAGTGAAAAAAAGCAAAAAATACAAACAGACGGAAGATAACATGGAGGGCAATAACATTGAATGTGAATGGAATGAATTCTCCCATAAAACATAAGTGAATAGCAGTTTAAAAACCAGAATCCGACAATAGGGAATTTACAAGAAACCCATTTGAAGCAGAGAGATACATATAGAGTAAAGGTAAAAGGTTGGAGCAGAGCATATTTTGCTTCATCTGAAGTGAAAAAGGCAGGGGTAGCAATCCTTAACTGAGACAAAGCACCTGCTAAAATAGATCTCATTAAAAAAATAAGGAAGGAAACTATACCCTCTTAAAAGATACCATAGAAAATGAAGCAAATTCAATACTAAATATGTATGCATGAAGTGGTATAGCACCCAGATTCTTAGAGAAGAAGTTGAATGAATTATAGGAAGACATAAATAGCAAAACTGTACTGGTGGCAGATCTCAACCTCCCTCTCTCAAAATTAGATAAATGTAACCATAAAATAAATAATAAGTTATGGAAGTAAATAGAATGTTAGAAACCCTAGACATGATAGACCTTTGGAGAAGATTGAAAGGGGATTGGAAGGAAGATACATTTTTTTTTTTTTGCAGTACATGGCACTTACACAAAAATTGACTATGTGCTAGAGCACAAAAACCTTATAATCAAATGTAGAAAGGCAAAAAAAAGTGATTACTTCTTTCTCAGATCATAATGCACTAACAAATCACATGAAATAATGGGCCATGGAGAGAAGACCTAAAACTAAATAATCTCATTTTAAAGAATGAGCTGATCAAACAACAAATTTTAGAGAAAATTAATTATTTCAACCTTGATAATGACAATAATGAGACAATATTAAAAAATGTATGGGATACAGTCAAGGCAGTTATTAGGGGATATATATTATATTTTTAACTGCTTAGATTGAATAAAATAGAGAAAGAGGAAATCAATGAACTAAGTATGCAACTAAAAATATTAGAGAAAAAACAAATCAAAAAACCCCAAATAAATATCAAATTAGAAATTCTAAAAATTAAAGGACAATTTAATAAAATTGAAAGCAAGAAAATTATTGAATTAATAAATAAAAGCAAGAGTTAGTTGATGAAAAAAACAATAAATTGATAAACCTCTGATGAATCTGATTAAAAAAGAAAAAGAAAACCAAATTACTAGTATCATAAATGAAAAAGGTGAATTCACCACCAAAGAGGAAGAAATTAAAATAATAATTCAGAATTATTTTACCCAACTGTATGCCAATAAATTCAATAATCTAAGTTAAATGGATGAATATTTGCAAAAATATAAGTTGTCCAGGTTAAATGAAGAGGATATTAATCACCTAAATAATCTTATCTCAGAAAAAGAAATTCAACATGATTGAACTCCCTAAGAAAAAATATCCAGGTCAGATGGATTCACAAGTGAATCTATAAAACTTTCAAGGAACAATTGATTCTAATTGTATATAAACTCTTTGGAAAAATAAGTAAAGACAGAACTCTATGAGCCTAACTCCTTCTATGACACCATTATGATGCTGATACCTAAAGGAGGAAGAGAAAGAATATTATAGACTAATTTCCCTAATGAATAAGGATGCAAAAATTTTAAACAAAATCTTAGAAAAGTAATTTTAGCAAGTAGGATTTATCCAAGAAATGCCCGGTTGGTTCAATATTAGGAAAACTGTTAGTATAATTGACTATATCAATAAGAAACCTAACAGAAATCATATGATTATCTCAATAGATACTGAAATAGCCTTTGACAAAATACAGCACCCATTCCAACTAAAAACACTAGAGAGCATAGGAATAAATTGATTGTTACTCAGAACAATTAGTAGTATTTGTATGAAACCATGAACAAGCATTATAGGCATTGTGGATAAACTAGAAGCATTCCCAATAAGATCATGTATGACCCAAGGTTGCCTGTTATCACCATTTTTATTCAATATTGTATTAGAAATATTAGCTTCAGCAATAAGAAGAAAAAGAAATTGAAGGAATTAGAATTGGGAAGGAAGAAACAAAGCTCTCACTCTTTGCAGACGACATGATGGTATACCTAGAGAATCCTAAAAATCATCTAAAAACTACTAGAAACAATTAGCAACTTTAGCAAAGAAGAGGATATTAAAATAAACCTTCATAAATTCTTAGCATTTCTATTTATGACTAGCAAGATCCAGCAACAGCTAGAAAGAGAACTTCCATTTAAAGTAACTTCAGACAATATAAAATAATTTTGAGTCTACCTACCAAGGCAGACTCAGAAACTATAAAAACAACTATAAAACACTTGTCACATAAATAAAATCAGATTTATATATCTGGGCAAATATCAACTGCCCAAGGATAGGTCAAACTAATATAATAAAAATGACAATTCTACCTAAATTAATATACTTGTTTAGTGCCTCACCAATAAAATTTGCTCAATGAGCTAGAAAAAAATTGTAACAATGCATATGGAAAAACAACAAAGTCAAGAATATTCAGGGATCTAATGAAAAAAGTGCAAAAGAAGGTGGCTTAGACCTATCAGATCTAAAATTACATTATAAAGCATAATTCTCCAAAACAGTCTGATATTGTCTAAGAAATAGAGTGGTGGATCAGTGGAATAGATTAGGTGCAAAAGAGAATTGCTATTATAGTAATCTACTGTTTGATAAACCCGAAGAGTCTGGCTTCTGGGATAAGAACTCTGTCTTTGATTAAAAAACTGTTGGGGTAATTGAAAGCTAATATGACAGAAATTTTGAGTAGACCAACATCTCATACCCTATACCAAGAAAAGATCAAAATTGGTACAGGATTTAGAGACAAAAGACAATGTTATAAGCAAAAGATGAGATCAAAGTAAAGTTTACTTGTCAGATCCACAGAAAGGGAAGCAGTTTATTAAAGCAGTTCATTAAAAACAAATTAGAAAATTTTGAGTGCATTAAATTAAAAAAGCTTTTGTACAAACAAAGCCATTGTAACCAAGATCAAAAGAAATGTAGTAAATTGGGCTACAATATTTACAAGTATTATTTCTGACAACAGACCATTTCCAAAATATATAGAGAACTGAATCAACTTTATAAAAAAAAACAAGCCATTCCCCAATTCACAAATGATCAAAGTATATGCAAAGGCAATTTGCAGATGAGGAAATCAAAGCTATCAATAGTCATATGAAAAATTGCTCTAAACCATTACTGATTAGAGGAAATGCAAATTAAAGAATCTCTGAGGTACCACCTCATACTTCTCAGACTGACCTGTATGACCAGAAAGGACAACAATCAATGTTGGAAGGTATGTGGGAAATCTGGAAGACTATTGCATTGTAGGTGAAGCTGCAAACTCATCTAACCTTTCTGGAGAACAATCTGGAAATATACCTAAAAGTAAATAAAATTGTGCATACCCTTAGATCCAGCAACACTATCACTGGGTCTATACCCTGAAGAGATCATGCAAAAGTGTAAAAATATCACTTGTGCAAAAATATTCATAGCAACCCTGTTTGTGGTAGCAAAGAATTGGAAATCAAGGGAATGTCCATTAATTGGGGAATCCCTGAAGAAACTGTGGTATTTGTATGTTATGGAACATTATTGTTGTTTTAGAAACCAAGAACAATGAGATTTCAGAGAAGCCTGGAAAGACTTGTGTTATCTGGTGTTGAGTGAGATAAGCAGAACCAGAAGAACATTGTACACCCTAACAGCAGCATGGGGTGATCATCAAGCTTAATAGTCTTGCTCATTCCATCAGTGCGATAATCATGGACAATCTTAGTGCATCTGAGACGGAGGATACCATTTCTATTCAGAGAAAGAACTGTGGAGTTAAACATAGACCTAAAACTATTACCTTCAATTTTTTTAGATTCTTATGTATTACATAATTTTGCTTTTCCTAATAGTTTGTTTTCTCCTCAAGGAGATGCCCAACACATTCAATCTTGACCAATGTATAGCATGAAAATAATGTAAAGATTATCACACTGCCTTCTGAGGGGGAGGGAAGGGAGGATGGGGGAAAAATTGTAAAATTCAAAACCTTACAGAAAAATGATAAAGAGAAACTACTATTTTTAAATAATTAGAAAACAAATAAAATATTAATAAAATAAAAAAGAAAATATTAACTAAGTGTGAAGGTGATAAGCTATAAGGTTTCAGGTAAATTCTGACCTCACTTATTTATTTTCTGTGAAAAATAAGGAAAATACTACAGCGTGAAAACCACCTATTCTGAAAAATGTAAACAATAAAATGCATCAAAGTTCTAGGATGATGATAGTGATGTCACTTCTGCTGATAGAATAGAATTTTTATTTTGCACTTTAAGTTTTTAAAAGAACTTTGTAGATATTAATTCATTTGAGAGATAGATGCTATTTGTAGCAGTTTTACAAATATAGACACTGAGGCAAACAGAAGCTAAATTACTATTTTTTGCTGCCCCCAAACCCCTTAGGATCTGACTTTGAACTTGAACTCAAGTCTTTCTGCTTCACATTCTAGTACCAACTTGCTGTCCTTTTATTGGATTGCATATTATAACTGTATTATGAAATCATCTCTCAAACTTGAAGTAATACAATCATGAAACACTCCAACATTTTCTGGAATTCTTTTTAAATTTATTTTTATTAAAGATATTATTTGAGTTTTATAATTCCCCCCCCAATCTTTCTTCCCTCCCCCCCCAACGGAAAGCAATCTGTCAGTCTTTACTTTGTTTTCATGTTTTACCTTGATCCGAATTGGGTGTGATGAGAGAGAAATCATATCCTTAAAGAGACAAGAAGTCTAAGAGGTAACAAGGTCAGACAATAAGATATCTGTTTTGTTTCTAAATTAAAGGAAATAGTCCTTGAACTTTGTTCAAACTCCACAGCTCCTTATCTGGATACAGATGGCACTCTCCTTTGCAGACAGCCCCAAATTGTTCTCGATTGTTGCACTGATTGAATGAGCAAGTCCATCAAGGTTGATCTTCGCCCCCATGTTGCTGTTAGGGTGTACAATGTTTTTCTGGTTCTGCTCATCTCACCAGCATCAGTTCATGCAAATCCCTCCAGGATTCCCTGAAATCCCATCCCTCCTGGTTTCTAATAGAACAATAGTGTTCCATGACATATATATACCACAGTTTGCTAAGCCATTCCCCAATTGAAGCATTTTCTGGAATTCTAATAGAGTTTTAGCATAAGGTTGCCTGCTTCCACTAATTCTAGGTTTTAAACTGCTTGAGGGGAGGGACTTTAATTTTTCTTTAATTCCCTAACACAACACAGTGTCTGATTCTAGTAGATTCTTTAATAAATGCTTATTGGTGGATTAATTTCAATAGTTTAGGTTTAATAAACATAAAGGCATGTCAAAGGTGGAAAATAGAACACTGATTTCTGAGTCTTCTTAAGAACTCTTAGGTAGTAGATATTTGAGAACAATATTCTATTGAACTGAGTATATATAACCAATTAAGTATGACTTTTATCACCTAAACATATAAGGACCTCTTTTAGGTATTTTGAAACTTTATTTTTCAACTTGCTGATTTGAAACACGGAAGAGGTGGTTCTTACTGAGTATGAAAATATTCAGTTTATCACATATTTTTACTATTCAACTCTTCTAAAACATTTACTGATTTTTATATCAAATACCTGAAAATGTACTAGATGTTATGAATATGTAAAAGTATACCTAAATAACTAGATAGATAGATAAGATGAATGGATGGATGGATGATAGATAGAAGTTGTATATATATATATATATATATATATATATATATATATATATATATATATATACACATAAGTACAGGAACTCCCTTGACCAAAGAATTACTACTTGCTCTACAATTTATGGAGTTCACATTGTTTACTGAGAGGTTATGAATCTTGCTCTTTGTTGCATATGTTATGTGTCAGAAATAGAATTTGACTCTGCGACCAGTTTTTGCATCCACTATATTTTGCTCTATTTTGGTTTCTCTCAGTCTTTGACCTGTCTTTCATCTCTAGAATAAAGATTATATTTGATTAATTTGAAGTAAACTAGAAATTCTAAGAGGAAGCTGAGAGTGAAGAATATCATTCTTGTCAAGTTCTGTAAAGGAAAGAAAGTGGAATGTCATATGTTAGCTATAGCAGTTAGGTCTGTTTGACTTGTGTCTTAGAGTTTCTGAAAAGGAATAATGTATAAAACATTTTTAAAAAGTGTACATGGGAATCACACTGCGTTTCCTCTCAATGACTGGGGATGAAGAAAGAGAAAATTTGGATTACAAAAATGAAAAGATAAAATAAAAGAAAATAAAATTTACTGATCTCCTAATGGAACTATAGTGACTGTTAATTGAGGAGTATGTATTGTGTGTGTGCGCAAATTACTTGGGACAAAAATAATGTTTTTATTCTTTGAGAGCAGTCATAATGCATGTATGTTTCTACTGACAGTAGTTGAACTCAGAGCATCTAAACATGGTCAGATGAAGTCATATTGAGCTGGTTACCTGAAATTAAACTAATTCTCTAACAGATGAACAGTATATCTGGGCTCTCTGTGTTTAGTTGTTCTCTTTTGGGTGTTTTAAATTTTATGTTTTTTTACAAAAGAAATATTAATTCAATGAAATGTGTAAAACTAGTCATTTTTTAAAAAAAAATGAAATATTCACTGAGTGTTAACTATATTGGAATGGCTGTTGGTTTGTGGGTGTTAAGAATTTTAATGTTAATGTAAATCTACATGTATACAAATTCAGTCACACCAAAGCACAAAGTGATATATGTTTAAAAATAAGCAAGCAAACAAACTAAAACCATTCCAAGAACTGACAGACTATTTCTCCCAGACTATCTGATTCTCAGAAAAGATGCAAAAGGGTCTGGCACCTTGAGTAGTTTTTATTGATTCCTATAAGTGGCGTGTAGGGTTCCTGAAGATAGAAAAAGAATGATAAGAGTAGTAAAATACAGTTGCTATGAACAAGAAGGGAAAAGAAAAAAAAAAACACTTGTATTGGGTAAAGTCATACAAAAAACTGGAAAAAGGATTATGTTTTTTGATGCAGCACACATTTTCATTCAAGGCTATTCCAAACCTGTTGGATGAAGAAATCAAGATGTGGACCTATTTCTCAATTTCTACAATATTTATTCCCTGAAAATATTTTGGTAATTTTAAAAATTCTATTGGACCTGGAAGTTTCATCTCTACTGAAGGAGCTATAAACTATGATAAATAGACCAAAATACAGAGAAGCAGATTTGTTCCAGAATTTCAGATATTCTTAAATAGAGATGAAATACTCTACTACATATCACAGAAAGCTAAGAAATTTATTCAATCAAAAGAGGATAAAGATGAATACATTTTAATGATTTGGGAACATACTTGGTTGAATTTAATTGAAAACTTGTGGAATATAATTAAGATCAAACTTGGAGAAAATGAACTATTTATCAAAAGTACGTTTAATATGCAGCATAATCAAAGGTTGGTTTCATAATGAAGAATTAAAGAATAGGTATCAAATTATTGTGAATTCAAAGTGAAATTATGCAAAACAAGGGAATATACCTCAAAGGAAACCTTACATATTAAAAAGGTAACAAAGATGTGAAAAGCTACAAGGGTTTTACATATGTCTAGTATTATTATTTTCAGATCTATGGCTTTATAGGAAAAGATTACTTGACTCCCTTCTAAGCTTTTCACTAAAAATATGAATAATATATAATGTTTTAATCCATGAAACTCAAGAAGTTAAAACTTTCCTGCCTTTTAAGAGACTATAAGATATCTTTTGAGACATCAAAAGAACATAAGAGGCTAAGATCATCTAAAAATTTTGTTATAGATCTAGCAATAAAACCTGTTTCCTTGAGGCTGAATTTGGCCTCTTTCAAGCTCCTTCCTAGGCGTCTTCCATTCCTGTGCAAGCCTCAAGCTAACAATAAGCATTTGAACATAAAGTCCATTCATTAAAAGGTGAATTAAGAATAGAGATATGACTGGGATGTACTAAACATCTCTTAAGTAACCCCCCCACCCCATGTAATACAATATCCAGTAGTTCTGTGAATAAGACCTGCCATCTTACAGATTAAAAGAATTTGTTTGTAGCTAGAGCTGAGAATAGAATCTAGGTCTCCAATGTGGTCATTATATTCAACTTCTTTTGTTATTTTCAGATGCATTCATTTTCTAGAGGATCTAAACACATTAATATATGGCAAAATGTTCCTGGTAATTACATTCTTAGAAGAACTTAAGAAAAATGAATTTCAACTATGATTAATATATAAATAAAAGAAAAAATAAAACCAGATAATCATTTGTAAGAAATTAGAGTAAAGGGCATAAAGATTAGACAAATTCCAGTTAGAGTACATGATTGTACAACAAAAATCTGGTTAGATAATTACAGTTTATAATTATATATCTTCAGATTTAGGTCTTATTAAGGACACAGTTAAAATGAAAATATTAAAAAATAGAGTAATTAAAAGAGCAAAGGCAAGAACCATTTGAGGAATGGGAAAAAAAGGTCATAAGATACATATTTCCTCTATCTATTCACTCCAACTGTTCATTTCCTTTATATATTTTAAAAACTACTAAAACAATAAAACCTGGACATGAAATGTAATTTTCTCCAAAGAGAATTAAAACTTTTCTTGATCTAAGGTCCAAAGACATTGTTATATACTACTCATACTTTTAAAACCTCCTAGACTTATAAAATGTCAAACTGGGAAGAACCCTAGAGCAGAAGTGTAATGAGAAATTTTGGTGTTAAGATCAAGCAGCATGAAATGTGTCCTCAAATAATCTTTATTTTGATTTGAAAATAACACAAAAATAATTAAGACAAATCATTTGAGTTGGGGTCAGGATATTGGCTTCTTGCGGCAAATAACCAGGGACATATTAAGTTATAGATGCAGTGACTGCAAGGAGGGATAAAGTGAAGTGGAGCCAGTCTAGATAGGACCTCATGCCTGGAGTGGAAATGCCTGGGAGAAGAAGTTGGACATTTGGTGGTTTTCTACCTTAAATAATTATTATCACTATCTAGATACTGAGTTCAGTTGTTACTATACTGTTGAATAGTTCAAATACTGATAATAGCAAATTCAAAAAGTGGAGTTTGGAGAAAATAATTTTTTATTTCTCTTTTAATATTGGTATCTTAAGATAAATCTCCAGTTTCCTTGTCTTAGGGTCCAGTTCTACCTTAACAATGACCCAGCCTTGTGGTATCAATAATATTATCTCTAAGTTACATTGCCAATCTTAGTACTCTTGAGTACAGTCTGACCCAGATTAAAATGTCATTGGGAAATATTCACCAAAATAAAAAAAATACACTAGAACACATATGAGGTTAATGGATAGTTTTCTAAATTATTATGTGACCTGAAGTCATCTTCATGTGTAGTTCAGTGACCATGTTGATTTAGTCCAACTCTTTCATCATAGTTTTGGAGAAAATGAACCTCTGAGGGATGAAATTATTTACCCAACACTCCACAACCAGTTCCAAGCAGACCTAGGACTTGAATTCTGTTTTCCTGAGTCATTCCCTTTATATTCTAGATGTAAAACAAAAACTGAAGCCTTTGATTGCAAAATTATTTTCAGAATGAGATCATGACTTCAGAAATAACAGCAAAAGTAAGTGAAGTAAAATAACAAAGTCAGGAATAACAGATGACTCCTCAACACTATACGTGAGAGAGAGAAAGACAAGCAAGCAGCTGGCAGGAAGCCCAGAATTTTGATGTTGACACTCTTAGAATTATTTCATAACATGCCTAAAATGCTGACATGAATGAGAGGCCATCCAACAGGTACAAGGAAGACACAGATTGCTGAATGACACCAACTGCTTTTCTTCCACTAATCACTTGTAGTGCAGCAGGAAACCAATATGAAGAGGAGACAGGAAAGGACAGAAGGAAAATCAAAAAGCTACCATGTGTCCTACTGATCTTTAGAAATGTAACTGTGTCAAGTTCTATCCCAATTTGGATAATGTTTTTCTAGCTGTTTTTATTCTTGCAAGAATCTAGGGTCCAATGATCCATCTTTGCTGTATCTTTGGTTAATCAAGCAACTCCATCATGGTATCTATTCTGGCTTTTTCCCATCCTGTCTATATCCTAAACTTGGTTAGACATGTTAACATGTTCGTTTCATGTTCTATTCCATCAAATATCAGGTTGGTTTTTTTTACTAATAGCAATGCTTCTGGTATGACTTCCACAACTCTTGGAATTAGTAGGTCAGATTTCTGAGGGGTGTTTGCTTCTTTCTCACTTCAGGGTGCTGAAAATTAGCTTCAGAGGTTATGACTGATTTTTAGTACCGTCATTCTTGAACCTCCATATTTTATGCTCCCTTTGATTATTACCCAACCCAATTTAATTAGCTTTTAGAAATGAAGACTTATTAGGGCAATATTATAAGAACAATAGGTAAAAATGATTCTTTCCAAAGTCTAGATCACCTACATACACACTCACACACACACACACACACAAATACACACATGCACACACACACTCTCAAACACAGAGTCTGGGGAAAAGAGGACTAGAGTTGAGAGAGGCCATGAGACAAAAGGATAACTTAAGCTCTTAGTTGGAGGGAATCCTTTCCTCTCTCTCTTTTTCTTCATGTGGTTCCCTTGAGGTGCTTAGCCCTATTCTTGACCTCACAAATCAGGAACATTGTCCTGAATCTACAATCCTCTCCTCCCTAATGAGGTCATTTTCCCAGAAAATGTCTTTCCTTCAAGTGTCTACTTTTTCTTCTCTCATCTCCTGAATACATTATTTGGTACTGTTCTAGTCTCTCTCTGATGATTTGGACAATGATCAGGAGTAGTGGGATACTTGTTCTGGACTTAACTGCCCCTTGACTCCTCTATGCCCACTAATCACTTTTGTAAGATAAGATAGTCAAAACTGCAGTATTTTTGGCATGTTCCTACTGGGATCTTTTTCTTTGATGTCCATAAATGAAGAGATAAAGATATTTCTTTTTTTCTGATTAATCCTGGTATATTTCATTACTTGATCACATTCAGTGACTCTGAGTACTTCTGTTCCCCCCAATCTGTTAATCTTGTTGGTGACTTTGATCAATTTAAGAGAAGCATCTGGAGCTCATTCACAACTATTTTACATCTAATACAGCATCCAATTAGTTACACTGAAATGTGAAACCTTTTACAATTTGATAATGCTTATGATCTAATGTACCACATTTTCTAGATAAAACATTTGCATAACAATGAAGGATGTTCTACATATAATGTATTTTAACTTAAAAAATAGCTCCAATGTTAGAGTAATGGAAATATTTGTCAGCAGACAGTGTTCAAGGGAGAAATAAAAATTATCAATAGTCATAAAATATTAACTAAGAATTAGAAAAATGCAAATTAAAATAACTTTGAAGAATCATCTCACACCCTTCAGATTGATTTAAATGTCAAAAAAGGAAAATGACAAATGCTGAATATGTGGGAAAAATACACTGATGCATCATTTGGGGAGCTATGAACTAGTCCAACAATTCTGGAGAACAAAAGGCAATAAAATTATGCTTACTCTTTGAATGGCAATACCACCACTATTCTATAACCCAAGAAGATCAAAGAAAAGTAGATTGTATACATATATTAAAAATGTCCATATGAGCTCTTTTTATGGTGGCAAAGAATTGGAAATTGAGGCTGTCCATCATTTGGGGAATAGTGAAATAAGTCATGGCAAATGACAGTGATGGAATAGTATTGTGTGGTAAGAAATGATGAAGAGGTAAAGATGATGGCTTGAGAAAAAACCTAGATTACTTCTATGAGCTGACACAAAGTGAATGTACAAAATCAGTAGAACAAAATGTACAGAGTAACAACAATATTATGAAGATAAATCAACTGTGAAAGACTTAGTAAATCATATCAGTAAAATAATTTACTGCAACTCAAAGGGCACATGATGTAAAATGTCCTCCTTCAGATAGACAAGTAGTGGACTGGGCATACATATTGAAGCATATGTTTTCATTTGTCTTTGGTTGTTCAGTAAAAACAAAGTTGGCAGCTGTAGAAATAAGAGAAGAACAAGTAATTGAAGAGATCAGAATTGGCAATGAGGAAGCAAAACATGCACTTTTTTTGCAGATGATATGATGGCATATTTAGAAAACCTGAGAAAATCATCTAAAAACCTCCTTGAAACAATTAACAAACTCAGCAAAGTCATAGCATATAAAATAAACCCACTGTATATGAACAAAAAAAAAGCTAAGAGCAAGAGATAGAAAGAGAAATTCCATTTAAAATAACAGTAGACAACATTACATACTTGGGCATCTACCTCCTAAGACAAACCCAAAACTGTTTGAACACAAATATAAACTACTTCTCACCCAAATAAAGTCAGATCTAAATATTGGAAAAATGTCAAATTCTCATGATTAGGATGACCTAAAATAATAAAAATGGCAATTCTAGTCAAAATAAATTTCTTATTCAGTGCCATACCAATAAAACTACGAAATAACTACTTTACAAAGCTAGAAAAAATGGTAACAAAATTCATCTGGAGCAAGAAAAGGGCAAGAACAGCAAGGGAACTGATGAAACAAATTGTAAAGGAAAGTGGCCTAGCAGATCTAAAACTATAGTAAAAAGGGGAAGTCATCAAACCTGCCTGGTACTTATTAAGAAATAGAATAATGGATCCAGTTCAAAAGAAGTTACAGCAAATGACTACAGCAATTTACTATTTGACAAACCCAAAGACATTAGCTTCTGGGATAAGAGGTCCTTATTTGACAAAAATTGTTGGGAAAATGGGAAAATAGTATGGCAAAACCTAGACATAGATCCACATCTCACACCCTATACCAAAATAAGATTCAAAATGGGTGCAGGATTTAAATGTAAAGAGCAATACCATAGAATAAACCGATCTATTGAAAAAGGGATAAATTTATGCCCAAACAAGAATTAGATCAGATCATAAACTGCAAAATGAATCATTTTGACTATATTAAATTTTAAAAGTTTTTGAACTAATAAAATCAATGCTGCCAAAATTAGAAGAAAAGCAGAAAGCTGGGAAACAATCTTCACAACTAGTTCTGATAAAGGTCTCATTTATAAAATATATAGAAAATTGCATAGAATTTATAAGATCACAAGTCATTCCCCAATTGATAAATGGACAAAGGGTATGAACAGTTTTCAAATGAAGAAATTGACTATATATAATCATATGAAAAAATGCTCCAAGTCATTATTGATTAGAGAAATGCAAATTTCAACAACAATGGGGAGTCATCTCACACCTATCAGATTGACTAAGATGACAAAAGGGAAAATGATCAATGTTGGAGAGGTTGTGGGAGGATTGGGACATTGAACCATTGCTGATGGAGTTGTGAATGTATTCACCCTTTCTGGAGAGCAATATGAAACTATGTCCCAAAAGCAATAAAACTGTTCATTCCCTTTGACCCAGCAATTTCAATTCTAGGTCTATATCCAGAAGAAATAGTAAAAAAGATAAAAGTCCTACATGTTCCAAAATGTTTGTAGTAGCCCTCTTTGTAATGACAAAGAATTGGAAATTGAGGGGATAATCATCAGTTGGGGGAATGGCTAAGCAAGTTATGTTACATGAATGTTATGGAATACAATTGTTCTCTATGACACCATAAATGATAGGACTCTAGAGAAGAATGGAATGACTTATGGGATCTGATGCTTAGTGAAGGGAGCAGAACCAAGAGAACATTGTATACATTAACAACAACACTGTGGAAGCAGCTCCTCTTAGCAGTTCAGAGAGCTAGGACAACAATATTAGACTGGCTATGAATGATGTTATCTCCATTTAGTGGAAGAAAAATGAAACAAAATAAAGAAAAACACACACACACACATAATAACCCTTCAGAATCTGACGAACACTTTTAAAAAATTATCTCTTATGTATCTCTTTTTTCTTATGTAACTTTTCCCCTTAATCCTAATTCCACATACCAAAAATAACCAACCTGTAAACTTCTTTATCAAAATATGTATGTATGTATAATACTAACCTGACTGTTCACCACTCAGGGGAAGGAGGAATGGGAAGGGCAGATGGAAAGAAATTTTGTAACTTAAAAATATTCATGTGCATATGGATGAAAATAAATAAATAAAAAGTCACCTAGGCAAGTGGGAATGATATTTTTGCCCTGGTGAATGAGCTGAGAGTCTATGTTGGGGAGCAGTGAAACTTGCAGTAGAATAAATGAGGTAGAAAAAGCTGAAAGTAAGTCATTTATATTAGTCTAAATATTTCAAAAACTTTCATTTACATCAGGAGTAAAGTAGAATCCTATATAAATTAATAAATAATGCTAATTGGTCAACAGAATGAGATGAAAACTTTAGTCATGATGAATTTAGAGCTTGAATATTATCATAAAAAAGTGAAAAATTCAACCTTTTTTCTGTTTATCATTAAATTAATAATGTTTCAAATGAATTATTACTATGTTTATCAGAGAGGAAAAGTGGTACAGTAGGTAAAGAACTAGCTGAAGAGTGAACCTTTTCTTCATATCTCATTCTTGATATTGTTGGAGAAGTCAGCTTCACCTCTCAGTGCCCCCAGTCAATTCTCTCAGACTTAAGTTGCAGAGTGGGCATCAATCTTCATGGGTAGAGGGAGTTTCCTCAACTGGAGTTCACTAGACTAATGTAATCATTGGTTCAGTAAAAATAAAAAAAAATCTATTGCAACATAGGTATTGGACATGTCATCTTTTTTTTTGTATAAAATCAATCAGTAAAGCAAACAGCTTTTTATATGAATTTTTGAAATGGTAAAAGGTCACTTTTTAATTCTGAATTTAACTGTTATAAGAAAAGGTCATTAGAAATTTTTTTTGCTTATTTTTTCCCCATAGAAAACAATATTCTCTGACATTTTATTGAAACCTTTTGTCTCATTATTTCAAAGAAGTGAACCAAAATTTATTCTCAAAAATTTCCTATGGGGCATAACAATTAATTATTGTCCTAGGCTTTGGTTAGATGGAAGATCAGAAGGATTAAAGGACTTGTCTAATTTGACACAAGCAAGTCAGCAGTCAGAGCTGAGAATGGAATGCAGATCCCTGGTGTAATCATTAGACTAGCCTGCTCTCTTCTTTACTTTTACTTTATAAACCCAACATACTTTTTCCTAAGGCTTGTTACATAGAAGGTGTCCTAAGCCTCTTGGATACATTAAAATTGCTAAGTCCATGAAAATCTAAATTCCAACCATTTGTGTTTGTGTGTGTGTGTGTGTGTGTGTGTGTGTGTGTGTGTGTGTGTATGTGTGTGCTTGTCTGTGTGTTTAAGAAGCTTCTTATATCATTCCAGAGAAGGACAAATAACTCTTTTTACCTTGTTTTCACAAGATGCTGTTCTCAAATATTGTAATTATGCCAGAATGATCAAATATACTATTCTTAGCTTTTCTTATTAGATGAACCTAAATGCATATTTTCTTTGTCTTTAGGAAGTTTGATTCTTAGATTTTTCAGAAATTGCATGATTGGTCTGAGGGAAATGATAAAGCCAAATTATTTCATATTTGTGCCAAATAAAAATGTGGTAGGTACAACTTAGACTGGAGCATGGAGAGTTTGGAGTTAATAGAAACATTTTCTTAGGATAAGCATCATAAAAGAAATACATATCTGTTAAGAGCCTACTATGTGTCAGACACGCTAAATGCTTTAGAAATTTTTTCGCATATGAACTTCACAATATGCCTCTGAGGTAGGGATTATTTTTACATTTTTTTACAAATGAGGAAATTGAGGTTGAACAAGTTTGTGAGGATCAGCCAGGTAGTACGTTTCTGAGGTCTAATTTGAATTTACAGCTTTCTAATTCCAAGTCCAGCATTTTATAGCTGACTCTAATTGAAGATAAATGATAAATCGGTCAAATTTGCTGAAAATTAAGTTCTCAGATTCAAAAATACTACCTGAGATATCAGACTATCTCATCATTGTTAGGAACCCTCACAGGCAACCTAGTTTATGGTGAGCAAAAAACCTCTGTACAACTTCAGTGGTAATAGTTAGCCAGTTTCTTTTTGGAAAACCTTTAGTGAGGGATGCCATGTCCCTGAGATAGCTTACTCAAATTATGAAGGCTCAAGTCACTGAAGATTCCTTTCCATAGCAACTTCTTCCTCTTATTACTCTTATTTCTTCTCTTGTTCTCCAAGGTAAAAATAATGCCTAAACTCAATGAAGACCCCCTTTGAACTTGAAGACAGTTCATTCTCTTATTTTTCCTTTTTTTGTAAATGAACTTTAATTTATTATTACTACTATTACAATAATTTTGTTATGTGAGTAAACATAAACCCCCATCCCCCCAAGAAGATGAGAAACCTCAAGAAAAATGAGAGAGAGAGAGAAAAAATGTATTTCAGTCTGTGTTCAGATTCCAATGGCTTTGTCTCTGGGGTGAGTTGCTTTCTTTATCATAAGTCCACCAGAGAAGTTGCTTCAGTATTTTTCCCACAGTTGCTATTACTAGCTGTACCTCCACTCTATTCCACACCTCTCTCATTTATTTTATTCTCTCTCTCCTTTCAACCTGGCCCTGTCCAAAAGTATGTTGTATCTGAGTACCCTCTCCTTCAATCTTCCCTCTCTTCCATAAATTATTCACTCCTTCCCTCCCAAATTACCCTTTATCCCATCCCTCTCTTCTCATTTTCTTCTAGAGTAAGATAGATTTTGTCACCCTATTAAATGTGTGTTATTTCCACTTTGAGCCATTTCTGATAGAATGAAAGCTTATTCATTCCCCTTTGCCTTCCCCCTTTCCACACCATTGCAAAAGTTTTTTCTTGACTCTTATGTGAAATTTCTTAGCTTCTTCTTCATCTCCTTTCCCTTCCTCCCAGTACTTTCCTTTATCACACACTGACTCCATCTTTTTACTATATTATACCATTATATTCCACTCCTTCCTGTGTCTGGTCCATATATGCTCCTTCTAACAGCTCTTATAAATGAAAAAGTTCATATGAGTTATCAACATCTTCTTCACATGCAGGAATATAAACAGCTCAAAATCATTAAGTTCCTCATAGTTAGTCCTTCTCATTCACCCCCTCTATGGTTCACCAGAGTCCTGTACCTGGAGGTCAAACTTTCTGTTTAGCTTTGGTTATTGCAATAGGAAAGTTTGAAATTTCCCTGTATCATTGAAAGTCCATCTTTTCCCCCGAAAGATGTTCAGTTTTGCTGGCTATTTGATTCTCAGGTGTAAACCAAGATCTTTTGCCTTCTGGAATATCATATTCCAATCCCTATGAGCTCTTAATGTAGATGCTAACAGATCCTGTGTAATACTGACTGTGGAGCCTTGGTAGTTGAATTGTTTGTTTCTAGCAGCTTTTAAATTTTTTTATTTGATTTGGGAGTTTTGGAATATTCCTGGAAGTTATTCTTTTGGGATCTCTTTCAGGAGGTAACCAGGGTATTCCCTCAATTTCTATTTTACTCTCTGCTACTGTAACCTCAGGACAATTTTGCTGTATTATTTCTTGAAAAATGAAGTCTAAGCTCTTTTCCTGATCATGGCTTTCAGATAGCCCAATAATTTTTAAATTATTTCTTCTGGATCTCTTTTTGAGGCTGGTTGTTTTTCCAATGAGATATTTCACATTTTCTTCTAATTTTTGATTTTTTTGGAAGAGTTTTATTTCTTCCTGATTTCTTGCAAAGTCATCAGCTTCTTTTATTTCCATTCTGCATTTGAAGGATTTATTTTTTTCAGAATGTTTTTTTATCTCCTTTTCCAGCTGGCCAATTCTGCTTTTTAAGGCATTCTTCTCCTTATTTGCTTTTTTTGTTTTGCTTTCTTTTCTATTAGGCCTAGACTGGTTTTTAATATATTATTTTCTTCAGTATTTTTTTTTTTGGATTTCTTTCACCAAGCTTTTGATTTTGATTTTTCTGCATCATCTCATTTCTCCTCCCAATTTTTCCTCCACCTCCCTTAATTGCTTTTCAGTCTTTTTTTGAGCTCATCCATAGTCTGAAACCATTTTCTATTTCTCTTGGAGGTTTTAGATACTCAAGCTTTGATTTTATCATCATCTGATTATGTGTTTTGATCTTCTATGGTCAGATTCTTCTTTTTCTGTTGTTTACTCATTTCTTCAGCCCAAGACTAATTTACAGCATTTCCAAGGCTTTGGTTTTTTTTTTTTTTTTGGGGGGGGTGCCCCACTGGGACCTTTATTCCTCCAAGGTCTTATGCTCTCATGCCTGTGCTTCGATATGAAGAAAATCACTGTACTTCCCTCTGCCCTGGAGCTGTAAGGAGGAGTCCTGCTTGGCTACTAGTAGGGAAGCCCAAACTGCAACCTATATCTGAGTGTGGGCAAACAATAGAGTTCTACCAAGAAGGAGAGCAGATTAATTTCTGCATTCTTCCTTGATCCTCTTACTGTCTGAGGGCTGTGCTCTACATTCTCACCTCAGGTTCTTTGGCTTATGCTTCCTCAATCCACACTTATTCTGGTGTAGCAGAATTCTCTCCCAACCCCTTCAAGTTCTTCCGGGGCTGTACTGTGATTGGGCTTTTCCCAACTAGTGGTCCTGGTGAAACATACCTTTCCCATGGACCTTCTAAGTTATCTTGGACTGGGAAAGTGTATTACTCAATCTTTCTGTGGGTTCTACCCCTCTAAATTGTGTCAACAGTCATAATTTGTTGGCTTTTGGAGTTTGGGCAGGAAGGAGTTCCCAGGAAATGCTTCCATCTTGGCTCTACTCCTCTCCAAATCATTATTGATTAGAGAAATGCAAATTAAAACAACTCCGAGGTATCACCGCACACCTATCAGATTGACCAAGATGAGAAAAAGGGAAAACAATCAATGTTGGAGAGGTTGTGAGGACTGGGACATTAGTGCATTGCTGGTGGAGTTGTGAATGGATACAATCATTCTGGAGAGTAATTTGAAACTATGCCCAAAGAGCAATAAAAATGTACATTCCTTTTGATCCAGCAATTCCAATTCTAGGCCTATATCTAGAAGAAGTCATAAAAAATAGGAAAATTCCCCACATGTTCCAAAATATTCATAACAGCTCTTTTTGTAGTGGCAAAGACCTGGAAACTGAGGGGATGCCCATCAATTGGGAAATGGCTAAACAAGTTATCATAACAAAAGACAGTTATGGTACAAAAATACTATGGAATCTTATTGTTATATTAGAAACCATAAATGGCCAGACTCTAGAGAATCACAGGATCTGATGCTGAGGGAAGGAAGTGGAACCAAAGGAACAATGTATACATCAAGAGCAATATTTTGAGATGAATAACCTTGATGGAAACAGCTTCTTTCAGCACTTGAGAACTAGGACAACCTGTATTAGGTTGGCTATTGTCAATGTTATCCCCATCCAAAGGAAGAAAAACAAAACAAAATAAAATAAAACAAAAAATCAAAACAAATACAATAACAAAACCTAACCCTTCTGAATCTGATGAATGCTTTATAAAAATTATCTCATATTTCTCTTTCCCTTAATCCTCATTCCTCATAATGAAAATGATTAATCTATAGACATGTTTATCAATATATATATATGTATACATATATATATATATATATATATATATATATATATATATATATATATATATATATATATATATATAATGATGCTAACTTGATGCTCACCACTGAGGGGAATGAAGGGAAGGGGGTAGGAAGGAAGGGTAGAAGGAAATATTGTGACTTCAAAATATATGTGTGCCCATGGATGAAAAAAAATAAAAAATTAAATTCTCAAATATGAGATCATTCTTCATCCTTCTTCAGTGACCTGACATAACATCATAGTTTTTAGCTGGAAAAAAACCTCAGAGGTCACCTAGTTTAATCTTTTAATTTTATAGCTAAAGAACTAACCTAGATTGGCAAATTGACTTTACCTAATTCACATAGGTAGCAAGTATCAGAGAAAGGACTTAAATGCAGGTTTCCTCACTAGTTCTGTTGCAAATTATAGAAGTGGACATGGTCTTTAAACATTTCTGAGATACAAACATAATTTGTAATATACTTACAATATATACTTTATAGGACTGTTACTAGTAAAGGACTTTGTTAACCATAAAATGCTATATAAATGTAATTTTAAAATTATTATTAATGACTACTTTCCTCTTTGAGATGATTAAAATTATAGGCAAAACTCTGCTATAGTTATCCTGAGGAAATAAGAGTGATTTTTCTTTGTAGATTTGTCTTTGGTGTAATTTTTAAAAAACTTCATATCATAGTACATTAATTTTAAATTGGTTCAGAGTGTTCCAAACTTTCCTTCTTGAACAACAGGTTTTTATCTGAAGATAACAGAGAAGTTGAAAGGTAAACTACTCTGGGTATCTCTTGACCTATTGACAATTGGGATTCCTTTCAATGCTTTTACCTCAAAAGGAATCTTTAAGTGGAATTCATAATTTTCCAATAAAATACTCAAACTTTGGAAAAGTTATTGAACCAGTCCATTGAGAGACAGCTAAAATGATCAAAAGGTATGGCTAAGATTTTTTAAGGCTAAAATAAAAGTAAGACAAATAAGATTTAATTCCTAAGATTGGGGCAAATGGGCAATATGTTTCAATATGTAAAATTACAAAGGGAATAGATAGAATTAACATAAACCTGACCATTACATCTTTTATGATTAAAACTCTGGTGCAAGAATTTTTAAAGAGGAAGTTTTAATTTACATTTATTTTTACACTGTTATTTTGCCACAATAATCACTTCTTTTGTTTTCATCTTCCATTCTTTTTTAATATAGATATTTTAATTTGTTTTCCAATTATATACAATAGTAGTTTCTAACAATATTTCTTTTTGCAAAATTTTGAATTTTACCATTTTCTTTCCTCCTTCCTTCTTTTCCCCCCCTCCCCCCAATGGAAGGCAGTCTGATAGCCTTTCCATTTGTTTTCATTATACACATGTATCCAAAATTGAATGTGTTGAGAAGAAAAAAAAATATGTCCTTAATAAAGAGAGAAAATATTAGAGATAGCAAAGTAATGTAATACATAAGATGACTTTTTTAAAATATTTAAGATAATAATCTTTGTTCTTTGTTTAAACTCCACAGTTTTTCCTCTGGGTGCAAATGGTATTCTCCATCACAACTTTCCTAAAATTGCCCCAGATTGCAATAATCACTTTTTTAACAAACCTCAAGAAAATACCCACAAAATATATTTCTTGAAAATAGTTGAACAAACTTAAAGCCATATTTGTGGCACTCAGTCCATGACATTTTAATTTTTCTAGTTTATTAATTGTTACAGATGATATGTGCTTAAACCTTGATAGTAGGGAATCTACATTTTTTATTTTATGTGACCTGAATTGTGTTCAATTTAGTGTTTTATTTTTTCATGTGGTTCTAATAGTATTTGTAAAATATTTCTTCTTGTTAAAATTTTTTCTTGGTTCTGCTTTCTGAGGATTAGGATATAAAATTGGAAAGGGCCTTAGAGCATTGAGGCTAATTTTCTTATTTACAAAACAGAGATTTAATGAATTACCCAGGTGACACACAGTTTGGTAGGATTTATTTGAAACCAGATTTTCCTGACACCAATCTTAGTGCTCTATAAATGTCCTAGGACATTTTAGGACAAATGGAAGGAAGTGTTACTTTAAAATTATAGATACAATAATAAAAGTTTCATTGCCATGAAAAACAGTCCTGGAATGAATTAAAAATCATTTAGATAAATGAGTTATAATACCATTATTAAAGTGAACCTAAGAATTTTTAATTTTTGTCTCTGATGCCCTCAGTCTCAAAATAGTGAATCAGAGTAGGACATCTTGAGTTCAAATTTGACCTCAGATATTTTAATAGGTGTATGAACAGGATAAACATTTAACCTCTATCTGCCTATTTTCTAAACTTTAAAATGCATATAAATAAAATAATAATAGCAAATAATAAAGATCAAATGATATATTTGTGAAGTGCTTAATATAGTATTTTCTATAGTATTTTCACTTAATATATGTTTGTTTCCTTCTCCTTCCTCTTCCTTTGTGTCAGAACTAGAAGCAAAATACAAAAATGGATCACCATTGATGGAAAAGAGGCAAGCACTTGTAATATATTCTCATCCTTTTCAATGGAAATATGACTATTTAGGAAGAAGTAACAAATAGTGAATGGGTGCCCTTCCTAGATGAATGACCATCATAGGGAAATGACATAATCTAAAGAAATCAGATTTCCTCATCTGTAAATATTTGTTATAATTATAGTAACTATTTTATAATTTTTTGTGAAACAAATAAGATAGCTGATATAAAATGCTTTGCTACCTGTGATATTTAGGTGACAACTAGTTTGTCATAATTTCCGAGTTAGCAAGGACATGAAAAGTCATCTATTCTTCCCTAAAAATGAACAGGAATATCCTTCTAAAACATCCTCAGAAGGTCGTCAAAGAACTTCAGTTGAAAACCTTTTTCTGATTGAAAGAAATATTTTTTCCAAGGCAATCCTCTTAACTTTCAAATTATCCTAAATTTTAGAAAATCTTAATTGCTCTAAAATTTGCTTCTTTGAATCTTTGATCCATTGTTGCCATGCCTGCTCTTTAAGTTGACTAGAACAAGTTTACTGACTTTTCTCCATAGCATCCTTCAACTACTTTTATAGTCCTCAGGTCTCACTTAACTTGCAGTGCCTTACTAGAATCAGCTTTTATTGGCTCAGGGAAGCCAATTGTTAAATTTTTTTGTGTGAATATTTTTAACTCTGAAAGACGCTTGATTTATGTTACTGTTGATATTCTAGACTTTAGTGAATTATGGAGAAAATGTTAATAATGCAGATTAAACTGAAAAAAAAATTTTTGTTGATTTGTTGTTGGAGAGTTGTTAAATATTTATCAGCACAACCATCCCTAAATCTTTTCCCCAAGCTACACATGCCTATTTCCCTTGTCAGATCTTCATATGCACAGTTCTTAATCCTCTAATTATCTTTACCCTCCTCTTGCCCTTCTCTAGTTTGTTAATATCCTTCCTAAAATGTGGTACATAAAATTTAACGAAATATTCAATGTAAGTTCTGACTGGAGCATTCTGTATACTGTATGATACAGTCTAAAAATCACGTTACCTTTTTTGATTTCTATGTTCAGCCTTTGGCTCAGAATGAGTTGCAAAGCCTATGCCCTTCGCAATATAACTTCAAGATAGAACACATACTATTCAACATTCTTTATTTACTGTGTTCAAACTTTGATATTATTTAGTTGTGTACCACTTTTCATGATCTGTTTTGGAGTCTTCTTGGCAGATACAGGAGGAGTTTGCCATTTTCTTCTCCATTTTAGAGATAAGGAAACTGAGGCAAACAGGTTTATGCAATTTGCCTAGGATCTCATCGTTAAGTATTATCTAGACAAGATTTGAACCCATGTCTTCCTGACTCCAGGTTTAGTATTTTATTCACTATGCCACCTAGCTGTTCCAACATTCAACCATTCAAGCGATTCAATGGATTTTTTTATACATGAAAAATTTCATTTTTTTTTTATTTCAGGTCCTCATTCTAACAAATTAAATCTTCATCTAATGTTTTTCCTATGTCTCTCAGATTTATGCTCCTGCAAGTCTGGGCAGCTAGATGGGACAATGGATAGAATGGTAGGTTTGAAGGAGAAAGACTCATCTCCCTGAATTCAAATCTGCCTTCAGACACTTATTAGCTTTATGACCCTGAAGAAGGAAGACACATCATCATGAATTCAAATTTGGCCTTAGACACTTAAGATTCATGTAACCTTGGGCAAGTTTGACTTGATTTAGTTTGACTTATTTCCTCATCTGTAAAATGAACTGGAGAAAAAAAATGGCAAACTACTGCATCTTTACCAAAAAAAACCCCAAATGAGGTAACAGAATCAGATACAACTGAAAATGATTCATCAAGAGTAACAACTTGCCTGATAAGCATAGTATCCATGTCCTTTTGATTTTATAAAAGCTCTTTATGATTTAAAAAATACATAATTATTCTTTTCACAGTCAACCAGCATTTACTTCAACATTCACATTTTTAAATTGTTATCCCTTCCTATCAATCCTTCTCACATGCCCATGATAGCAAACTATCTGATATAAACCATGCATGTACCATCAGGCAAACATATTTCCATATATGTCATATTGTAAAAGGAGAATCAGAAGAAATGGGAGAAACCGTGGAAATAAAAAACAAAATAATATAAAAGAAATGTAAATAATCTGACCTTCATTCAGACTCCACAGTTATTTCTCTGGATTTGTATGGCATTTCCTATCACATGTATTTTAGCTCATTGTATAGTTTAAAAGAGTTAAGTTTATCATAGTTAATCTTCTTGCAATTTTGCTATTAATGTTACAATGCTCTCCTGGCTCAGTTCACTTCATTCCACAAAAATTCATGTAAAGTTTTCTAGATTTTTCTGAAATCTGCCTGTGCCTCATATCTTATGGAGCAACAGTATTCCATTACATTTATATACCACAACTTGTTTTGCTATTCTCCCATTAATGGGCATTCCCTTAATTTCCATTTCTTTGCCATCACAAAAAGAGCTGCTATAAATATTTTTGTCCATGTGGGTTTTTCCCTCTTTTGATGATCTCTTTGGAATTCAGACTAGTAATGGTTTTGCTAGGTCAAAGGTTGTGCAAAACTTTATACTCCTTTAGAAATAGTTCCAAATTGTTGTCCAGGATGGTTAGAGAAGGTCACAACTCTACTAACAGGGAATTGGTGTCTCAGTTTTCCCACATCCCTTTCAGCTTCTGACATATTAGCCAGGTATGTAGTGATACCTAAGCACTGTTTTAACTTGCATTTATCTAACAGCTATTTAGACAATTTTATAGCTTTAATTTCTTCATCTGAAGACCATTTATGTTAATAGATGTTAAATCAAGCAAGGCAGGGATAATTCCCTATGGCAGAACACTAAAGATCTTTCACCAAGTTGTCTTGATGCATTATTAGCTAAATTTTGCATTGCATCTTTCACTTTATACTGAAACCATCCCAAGGTATTATTTATTTTCCATCTTGAGTACAATGATTACACGAGCACTTTTTAAAAACTGATTTGTCTGGTTATTCCTATAATCTAAAAGTTTAATAACTGACCAAATGGAAATGATTTGTTGCCTTTTTGTGATCACTGACTCCCTTTCTAAATGGTTACCAACTTTGTGTTCTAACAAAATAAATCTCATTCTCAGAAAACAAATCTTAAAGTGCTGTTTACTACTCCAAATCACCTTCCTCTTCTGAAGCTGGAAATTTACATATGACACAGTGATGAAAATACTTCAATTGTCCTTAGAAATTCTAAGCTCTTCCTGGTACTATTTCTTCTCCTTTCCTAGACCTGCCCCTCCCTCCCAAGCATACCTTATACAAGACCAAAAGTGAATTGTGGTGGTCAGATTTGACAGGTCCCAGGTGGTTATCAAACATCAATCTGATATCATAACTCATTCACCCCTCTCTTCATCTTATATCTTGGAAAATATCTCTAAATAATTTGGACTTGAAATAATCAAGATTCTAGCAATGTCAATGGAATACATTCTTTTCAGTAATAGTTTTATTTCAATATTTTCATAGGACCACCTATAGTCAATTGTATATGTTTTGCTTTAAATTCTAAGATAGCAATTTTTATGGCATATCCTTTGGTAATTCCTCATTATAACCAGTAAAGTACTAAGTTCTTTTATTTATTTATTTATTTATTTATTCATTCATTCATTATCTATTTATTCATTAATTCAATCATTTATTTATTTATTCATTCTTTTTTTTTAGAGGCAATGGGGTTAAGTGACTTGCCTAAGATCACACAATAAATATCAAATGTCTAAAGGAAAATTTGAACTCGGGTCCACCAGGTCCACTGCTCTATCCATTGTACCACCTATTAACCCTCTATTCATGTTTTTTTTTAATGAATGTGGAGAGTTCACTGACTTAGAAGTCAGGAAATTTAAATTCCCAAATTTGCCACTATTAAACTTGTTTTACCTTTGTGGACTTTTTTCCCCTCTTCTGCAAGAAAAGGGCCTTGAGTGATTTTTAAAGTTTCTATCACATCTAAATTCTAAATTTCTATAAATCATATAACTTTAGGTCTCTGAATGGTAATACAAATATGTACATTATCTCTATATATTTACTTTAGCAATTTCTAGTAGATTCATGTTATGTTCAGAATAGAGTTGAATTGTTTAAAGTAGATGCTTATGCTGGTCAATTTTAGTGATAGTTTTTTTCTATTCTAACTTTGTATACATTGGAATCATATAATTAGAGACTCAGAGAAAAAATATTCAGAAGAAATCTAGTTTAACTCCCTCTTGCCCCTCCCCTTTGAACTTTTGCAAATCTACCTTTTACATATTAATTTCAATGATATAGTTAGAAGAGAAATAAAAATATTTCCTTCCAGCATTCTCCCATATGCCAATCCCTTGGGCTCTGATATAACAAAATTTTTACATGGAATTTTTCTCTCCAAGTGCATTTCTAGATAAGCAATGGCTAATATATTTATTACTCTGCTTTTGAGTTTCTACTTGCAAAAACAAGTTACTTTGGACTTAGCTGTTCATTGTCTGTTGTTCTCCTGAAATTTAGAATCTCACAAAGTTCTAGCCACTGCCACTATCCTTTACTTAAAACAGGAAAAAACAAATTACATAGTCAAAGAAAAAAGGCTTACCCACTGGTTGAATGTTAGTTTGGATAGAAAGGTTTGAGGTCCTTTTTCATCTAGATTATAGCATGCCTTTCTTACTAGAACTCAACCAAGATAGGGAGAGGCAGAACATTGCAATATTTTTTTTAGTTTTTTTTTGTAAGGCAAATGAGGTTAGGTGGCTTGTCAAAGGCCACACAGCTAGGTACTTATTAAGTGTCTGAGGCTGGATTTGGGCTCAGGCACTCCTGACTCCAGGGCCAGTGCTCTATCCACTGTGTCACCTAGCTGCTCCAATAATTTTTTTTAAATAAAAGTTTGTATTCGTTGCCAAGATACAAATCCATGATCATATTCTGGGATGATATAAGGTAAAATAAAATTAATTCTTTCCCTATGACATTTATATGCCTCAGCCAAAGTCCAAATGTTGGGAATGATCTGAGATTTGGAACAGTAGACTTTTTTCACTCCTAGGTTAAAGAAGAGTTTCTAATTTTGGTGAACAAGACACAAGGATGCAGAAGAATAGAAATCCAGGCAGAGTGCTGTAGTTATTCCAGCAAGGAAACCTGGAAGAGCTGGGATCCAAGACACTAGCAAATGGGACTTTTTACCTGAATTTGTTGGGGTATTTTGATGTGGTGTTCGAATTAAAGTTTTAAACCTAATCCTTCCCCTTTTCCCAGAGATTGAGGTGATGGAGGATGTTGATCCACCAAAGTTTTTATGAAAATGTTAGCATGTTTGTTCTTACTCTAATTTGAAGCAATTTTTTCTAAAAGCCAATATGATGTTAAGGTGATAAATGGAAATAGGATGCCAGTTATTGAGCCTCTTAAAATAGAAGAGAATATACTTGATAGAGACTTAGGTCAATGGAAGAGAAAAAGAGTAGCAGAGAACTCTATGGAGGAAGTACAAAATGTAGGAGCTCTAACCCTCAGACAGTGGGGTCAGAGAAAAGAAAATAATGTACAATTGGCAGAATAAAATTGTAACATCTTCTAGAAATTACTACTTACTTTGAACTATTATTACCTGCAAGCCCTCATACTCAGTTTTCTTTCTAGAAGAACAGAACCATTGATAGATTAGAATCATATTGAGATGATCTAATCCAACTCTTCATTTAACTGATGAAAGAATTGATATGAGGAAAAGTTCAAAAACTTCCTTAAAATCATAAAGCTAGTTAGAGACATTGCAATTCTGTATTCACTTTCTCTAATTTTACGAAATGTAAATCTAAGTGGAGGGGAAAATCAGGAAAATAAAGTAATTGGCCTGAGGTTTTATATATTTTCCTTAGTCAGTTGAATAGATTGCCACTTTCATCACACAGATGGAAAGAGTTTTCCTGCTTCTGTCATACATTTATTCTTCTTATGACTTGTTGTTGATCATATTATAGAACTAGAATCTAGACATTTAGGATAAACAGTCATCTTTGTTTGAAAGGAGACCCAAAAATCATTGAAATGCCAAGTCTGGAGGCAGAACTAGAAGTATACACAGATGGCAACATCTATACAGATGTGTTTCAGAGAGGGATTATAGTTTATCTCTTGAGCATTAGTAAAATCACTATATTATCTACAAGCTATATTTTATAATTGCTTTAGATATTCACTTGTATTCATGACTCGAGGTGGCAGAAATAGAAATAATAATGGCATCACTATATGAGCCATCAGTTTTTGACCTGCAGGTTTTCTGTCATGTGTCTCTCAGAAAGCAAACTAAAGCTAAACATTCTCTCATAAGCAAGTTTTTTTTGACTAGGATAAATATTTATCTTTATTTCATAAAACCAAAAGTGAAAAGTATAAATACATATAATTAATGAAAATGGACATAATTAAAACTGAAATTGTATAGAAAACTTTTCAAAAGGTTGTTTTTTTAATTTGGTGGCCATATTTAAAAAATATGGAAGAGAAAAAAAGCATTTAAAAAATCCTTCAGCAGAAAATCAACTTGTCTGATAGATTCAGTGGACGATGATATTGGTAAAAATGTCCCATTATATGTAAAAAAATGGAGAAGACTAGTAATAAAAACAAGGTGGGCTCTTTTTTTCCTATCTTAGGCAAATATAACCTTGAGCTCTGAGAAGGGAATGGAATGGGTTCCTGTTAACTTAGCATTTGAAAAGCATGGAAGCAGCAAAACAAAGTTACACATGCTTTAGTTGCTTGCCTGCTTTTCCATGATTAGGGAAAAAGTCAAAGCATAAAAATGAAAACGGGATGGACAGAAGCTACATTCCTCATTTTGTAATTCAGTGTATCTGTGAATCAATCAAATGCAAAACCTACAAAGAAAACAACCCTACCTTTTTAGAACCAATAGCATGAACATACTTTAATTAGAAAAATGCAACTTAACCTGGTATTTGTGATCATTCTTTTTCTTGCACTGATTACAGTTTTATAATTTAATTCTTTTCCTTTGTAATTCTATGTTGCTTATGCATTTAATAACATTAGTCTAGGTGGCAGTATTGATGGAGTATTGAGCCTGGAATCAGGGAGGCATGAGTTTCAAATCTGGTTTCATATATTTACCGGCTGTGTGACCCTGGGGAAATCATTTAATCTCCATTTGTCTCAATTTCTTCAGCTATAAAATGGGGCTAATAATATTTATCTTGCAGGTTTATTGTGAGAATCAAATGAGAGAATAATTGTAAATATCTTAGCACAAAGTATTGGCTATTATTCCAAGAAGGTATCCACAGACTTCATAAGACTGTCAAAGGGATCTGTGAGACAAAAGAATAGACTATGAACTCCTCATTTAGAAGAAAGAAGAAGAAAAGGAGAGGAATATGGAAAAAAGCTTTAGGATGAGATTTTTGAAAATTTATTAATGAATTGGTGTTTTTGGTTTCTCTGTGGATTCTTCAGGTAGGAAAAAACCAATAGGTCTGTGGTTAACTCTTGGACGGGCCTGATAGTGAACAGTTATTGGGACTTCTGGTTAAAAGAAGTAAAAGACTGGTAAAAGAATATTTGGAAATAGTCATTTAAATTGGAATTTCTCTACTGGTTCTACATTAGCTTAACATAAATTAAGAAACAGGAGAGGAAATATAAGCTGAGCCAAGCACTTAAAAGAACTGTAAGAAGTTAATGTTGGAAAGAACATAAAGGATTATCTAAACCTACTCATCTTATAGTTGTAGAAAGTATCATAGAGAGACGAAAGACTTACGCAAAGTCACATGACTAGTAAGTTATAATTACTTTATGTAGGTGTTATTACTTGCTCCAAATGAAATACTTTCTCATTGTTTATATAGTGATAGATATAATTTAATTTAGGAGGTCTTTTAGTTAATATCAATTTTTTAATAAAGGAGGAAGATTATAAGTGACATCTAAATGGCTACAACCCTCATTATCAGAAGACATAGATGATGAGTCAAAGGTAAATAAATGGCAACAACTTCTAATAATTACAAAACCCTTGAACAGCAGTTAAAGATAGGGGATGAAAAAGGAAGAAATATCTCTTGAGATGTATTCAACTAGGTCAACTGAATTTTGTTTTAGAAAACACTGCAGAATTGTCTATGGATTTACTTATTCACATTTATACTTCAAGTGTCAATATTTCAAGCACCTGTGGTTTTAACTGTATGAAAACTCTTCCTAGCAAAGCAAATAGCATTGCTCTATGATTTATTAGATTTTTCTCTCCAAGATTCATAGTTGTCAAGAGATTTTATACCCAAGCATAATTTGGTTAAGTTATTCTTATTTGTCAGGCATAGTCTATTGGTGAGAATTTGATTGAAGAAGTCTCGATATCAAACGTAACCTTACAGAATTTACTCTGTTCTTATGAATCCTATGAGAATACAGAATTACTTCTATACTATAATAAGGCATCCCATAAAGGATTTAGAAGCAGATATATTTCTATCTCTTTGTTATATAATAGACCCTGAAAGCTTTTTCTTTAAAAATCTCATTTTACTTTATAAAATATCCCCCTCAAATCTTCATTTTCTTGTATTTTACTTTTACTACCCAAAGAGAGTATATTTTTTGGAGAAAAAGTTTTTTAAGAGGGAAAAAACAACTCAGAAAAACTGATTAATATATCAATCATCTATACATTAATTCATAGCCATAGTCCCCTACTTCTGCAAAAACAGCAGAGTGATTTTCTCTAATATTTTAGAAATGGTTTTATTGAGTTCTTTCTTACATCAATGTAATTTCCACTAGTATCAATCTCCACTTCTATTTCTAAAAACTCATTCTGTTTAGCAGCAGTATTTATTGAAGATTAAAAAAAAGGAAAAGGAAAGCATTATCAGCATAACTGGTGTGAAATATGTGCAATGTACAAAGCTAATGTACTTCTCAACTTTTCAAGAAGCTGAGCTGATGTCTTCCCATACTCTTTTCTCAAGCCAAACATCTTTATAATATTGAAATTTTCATTTTGGAAATTTCTCTTCTGCTTTTTTGTTTATATGAGTGAGGATATCTTTTCTGGAACTCTGCTTATTTTCATGTACATTCAGTTTTTCTCTCAGCAATGTAATTATTACTTTCATGTAGTTAAATTTGCTTAGCTATTTCCCCATTTGATGAATATCTGTTTTGTCTCCAAATCTCCACTATCATAAAAAATACTGATATACATATTTTGATGAGAACTTTCTTTTTATCCATGATCTCCTTTGGGTAAAATTCTATTAATGGAATCTCTCAGGTAAAGTCTATGGACCTTTTAATCACTTTATTTACATAATTCCAAATTGCTTCCTAAAATGACAGCTCCATCAATAATGCACCTCTATATCTTTAGAAAAAAAATTTCATCCAACATTAACTAATTCCTTCTTTTGATATTTTTGTCTATTTTTAGTGAAACCTCAGGATTCTTTTTAAATTTGTTTTTGTTTTTCTTAGATATGCTTCCCTCTAATTATTAATGATCCAGACCATTCTTTCCTAGAACGGTTACAAGCTTGCAATTCTTTTTTGGAGAATAGTTTGTCTATATACATTCACTATCTATTGGGGTAAAGTGTTTGGCTATGCAAATTTATTTTATATATAATATAGAAATATCAATGGTATTAGCATATCATTTTATAATTATATTGGATATTTATTGGATAAATTATGTATTAGCATCTACTAAATATTTATATTTTTGGTACCAGACACTTATCAGATACATGTATTACCAAGTTTTTTCCCATTCTCCTGCATCCTTTGTCCTGTGTGTTTATTCATTGTGAAGATACTTTTCATCTTTGTATAATCAAAGTTATTTTTAAAAAAAATTCTGTTATTGCCTCTATTCTGTATTTTATTAAGGATGCATGTTCAACCCTTATTTGTAAGAACTAAATAACTCTATTCTCTATTAATTTTTATAGTATGATATTTAAACTTAAGTTCAGATATCAATTTATACTATGGAGAATATGATAAAGCCTAAGATCTTGGTCTAAGTCTAATTTCTGTCTACCTGTTTGCAATTTATCCTAATAATTGGAAGCTCATTTTTGAGTAAATTATACTTTACAGCTTATTGAATATTGGGTTTCTGAATTGGAATGTCTCTCTCTCTCTCTCTCTCTCTCTCTCTCTCTCTCACACACACACACACACACACACCCACATACACACACACACACACACACACACACACACACACACACACTCTCTCTCTCTCTCTCTCTCTCTCTCTCTCTCTCTCAACAGTTGAAGGTTTTTGATAATTGTTGCTTGATAATAAAGTTTGAGTCTTTATCCCAGTCACTTTTCATGATTTCTCTAGATGGTCTTGATTTTTCAAATTAACAAATGGATATATATATTATTTTATCTAGTTCCATAAAGTATTCCTTTGATAATTTGAATGTATAAGGTATTGCCATTTTTGTCCTTGACATAATGCAGCTATTATTGTGGAATATTGCTCCAGGTACTTAAGTTGTTAATTTATTTAGTTAAGGAGCATAGTATAACTGAACCTATATCCATTGGGCAAAAGTATATTCACTTTGGTAGATTAATTGACCAGATATCACATGCACTGTTTTTCGTTTTAAGTGGGCTATATATTTCTATCTGTTCCTTTACATAATTTTATTATTATTATTCAGGGAGCTTATTTTTAAGGTTTATTTTGAATCCTGAAATTTTATTGATTCTATTCATGGTCTGTATTAGTATCTGCTGATTATGTAGGATTTTCCAAGAAAATCATCCTCTTAACAATAGGGCAACTGGCCTTGAATTCAGGAGGATGGGAGTTCAAATCTGGCCTCAGACTCTTGCCACTAACTAGCTGTGTCATCTTGGGTAAAGTCACTTAACTCTGATGGCCTTACAGCCAGGGTCATCTACAGTCATCCTGATTCATATCTGGACACAGATGGTTCTGGAGGAGAAGTGAGGCTGGTGACCCCTCACTCAAATCCATTTCATGTGCATATCATGGAATCACCTCCTTGATGTTGTGGTCTTCTTTGAGAATGAAGGACAAAAACAACTCTCATCAGTTAACTGAGAAAGTTTCACTTCCTCTTTATGCTTATACCTCTATCTTCTTTCTTTTGTCTAATTTCTCATCTCAGGATTTACAGAATTACATAAAATGATAATGGAGAGGTTGTGTATCCTTCCTTTATTCTTGTATTCATTGGGAAAGATTCTATTAAATTCTCATTCCAAATTATTATTGCTTTTGATTTTAGATAGTTTTTAAAGTAGATAATTTTTTGTGTGTGGTTTTTACAAGGCAATGAGGTTAAGTGACTTGCTCATGATCACACAGAGGTATGATCATATCTGAACTCAGGTCCTCTTGACTTCAGGGCTGGTGCTCTATCCACAATGCCACCTAATTGCCCCATAGATAATTTTTGATAAAGAAATCATACGTGTTTTCACTTTCATGATTTTTTTTAACAAAAATAATCTTATACTTCATAAAAGACTTTTCCATCATATATGAGATAATCATGTTTTGGGATGTTTTGACTGCAACTCCATTTCTGTGGGAAAGTAGGTAAGCCTGAGATAGATACATATGCAAATAGCTAATCAATTTTATGCCTTTCTTATTTTTTCCTCAGATTAGGCTCTATTATTCAAGATAAATATCTTGTTTAGTTGTCCACATACATTTTGTGATTAAGAAATATCATCGATTAAGCTGAGTCATTTATTCATCCATCCACAAAGTACTTGCAATTTCTTCACCATGTGTAAAATTTCTGCTAAAAAGCAATCAAAGGCATGATCATCTGATAATTATGATCTATTTAGTCTAGTGAACTTGGGGGAATTATTTGACTTCTGTGATTCTCAGTTAACTCATCTGTAAAGATGAATAATTAATATCTATATTACCTGCCTTTTAGATTTTTGTTTAGGTTTTTGCAAGGCAGTGGGGTTTAAGTGACTTGCCCAAGGTCACACAGCTAGATAATTAGTAAGTTTCTGAGGTTGGATTTGAACTCAGGACCTCCTGACTTGAGGGCCGGCGCTCTATTTACTGTGCTACCTAACTGTTCCCTACCGTTTAGATATTATGAAAAGAGAGATGGAGGGGGGAGGAGAGAGAGAGAGAGACAGACAGACACATAGACACACAGACACACAGACAGACAGAGACAGAGAGACAGAGACAGACAGAGAGACAGAGACAGAGAGAAGTAAAAGAGACAGAGGCGGAAAAAAGAGACAAACAAGAGAGAGAGAGAGAGAGACAGAGAGAGAGAGAGAGAGAGAGAGAGAGAGAGAGAGAGAGAGAGAGAATTAGTATTTGATACATCTAAAAAATGAGAGAAAATTAAAACACATACATATGCACACATCAAGTCTTTATAATTAGGAATTTGTAATTCTCTAAGAAAGCCTGAGGTCAATGATCCTAGGTCTGAAAGTTATATTTAATAACAAGTGTCATCACACAAAAGAATCATTTTGTTTGAAAAAATATTATTCTGCTGAAGTCAGCACGCACCTTCGTAAATATCACCTTATTTTTCCATGGATACCTTTTTTGATGCATATTTCCTGTAGGTAAATGTCATATCTAGAGAATGACTTTCTAAATAACATGTTATCTATTTCAAAACCAATATGACTTTATAGTTGTGCTTAATAACTGGTGTACTCGATAGTCATTATGTAATGCTATTAATCTCACTGGGAAGTATTGAGCTGTCTCCATAGCCCCTAATGATGCAGTCATAAATATTTCTTTTGGATGGGGCTATCCTAATTTTCCAAGGTGACAACCAAGCTGACAAAGCTGACAGCCATTCACTTAGCTTCTTATGGCTTTCATGCCAGCCTGCTTTACCCTGACAGCTGTATCAGCAAGCCTTTCTGCGGCTTGTGCTGATAAAGCTTTCTAGATGCAAGCAGCCAATAAACATCACTTGATGATATGTACTCTAAGCTATGCACTAGAGTCTTCGTGAAGCTGATTCTGATTACCTAGAAAGAATTTTGTAGATGGTTATGATATTAGATAGATTGCTATTTCACATTTGACTTTAAAGACTTAATGGATTATTTCTTCAAAATGAAATCAAGTAGATATTCTCAAACCTCTGCTGGAAGAAATGTTTATATATTGGAATAAGACTGCCAAACAGGAAAATGAATGGGTATTTTTTCCCTTATGCTATATATAGGTAAGAGGCCTGTTTTCAGATTTTGACAAATTGATGAAATATGCTTTCAGTTAGGAACTGAGTTCAGATCAAATAATCAGGAGATTATTCCAGGCTCATTTCTAGGCTTTATGCTTTTTTTCTCAAGGGTAGTTAGATGGCAGAGTGGATAGAGTGTTTATTTTAGAGTCAGAAAGACTGAATTTCAACACTAACCTCAGACACTCGAGTTACTGATGTGTGACCTTGAGCAAGCCACTCAACCCTGATTGCCTCCCATCCAGGGTCATCTCCAGTCATCCTGATTCACATCTGACCACTGGACCCAGATGGCTCTGGAGGAGAAAGTGAGGCTGGTGACAGTACAATTACCCTCACTCCAATCCAATTCATGTGCTTGTCATGGCATCACCTCCCTGATGCTGTAGTCTTCTTTGGGAACGAAGGGCAAGCTCTATCTCTTCTCACACTGATAGCTTCTCACTCTTGAGACACTTCAAGTTCTGTCATTTTCTTGAAAGTAAGATTTGTATAAATTGGCATTTTGTTTTCAAGAAAGTATCTGAAACTCATTCATACAAAATACTAAAATGAAAAATGACAGTTTTCCTCAGAACGACTTGTAAGCTTATATTTCATCAAATTCTTAAGAGGCAACTGCAATAAAAGTTCATGTAAAAATAAGGAAGATTTCACAAAAATTTCCACCTCTTTTTCTCTGATTTCTCCAATCCACTAGGCTGGACCTCATGCGACAGACATATTACCCATCATTTGGCACTTTGCAGCCCTTTCATACATATTAGAACCTGCCAGAGTGTCTGACTCAAGATTTCTGCATCAGTTCTTACTCAGTTGTTTGGATAGTGTCTGACACTTTGTTGTTCCATTGGAAGTTATCTTGGCAAAGATACTCGAGTAGGTTTGCCATGTCTTTCTCCATTTTACACATGAGGAAACTGATGGAAACGTAGTTAAGTGACTTGTTCAGGGTCATACAGCTAATAAGTGTTTGAGATGGATTTGAACTCAAGTCTTCCTCACTATTATTGTTTGACAGGGACAGAAAGTCATCCAAATAAAAATTTAGTGGAAAGAAAACTAGTTTAAAAGAAGTAGATGATAGGCACATATTTCTCCCAACTGTAAGTAATAGTTCTACATCTCCCAATTAGATCTTCAATATTTTAAGTGTCTACTATATATAGAATGATCTTTATTTTATTCCAAAGAAAATGTAAGAGATACAGAAAGGACATAAAGAGGCACTGTAAATCAAAATAACCCATCATCTTTCCTCGAAAGAATTCAACCCTAGAATTATCCTTGGACATTCTGATGAGTTTCACTTTTCTAGAAATATTTCTCCAGACTTTTAATTCCAATGTGTTTAGACTCTCCCTATAAAGTACATTCATACTAAGGAGCTGGTGAACAATTTTCTTTCTATTGGATCTCTACTGAGAACACATTTGCATTTTTACCTTTTTTGTGTTTTTGCTCATTGTTCTTCTATACCTTTCAAAAAAAAGGAATTTGTTTCAGGGATGTCTTCAAATTTTTTGTGGCCTAGTTGTGGGATTTTTACCATTTGAAGAATGAAGAAAGACAAATTTGTTTTCAACGAACTTTACTGAACGTAGAGAAGGGCTATACTGTGTAATTTTCCAGGTCCAGTTAAGTTCTCCTTAACCCTTAAATCTTACTTTTTTTAGTTGAAAATCCACTATAGGTGTCCATCCCTTCCTTTTAACGTTTTGATCCTCTCTGGGCTACAAATCCTCCTAAGGGAACAAAAGCCTCTATCTGTTATCTTTCGTTTAGCCTTTACTATGAATGAAAGTCAGATCCTTTCTTGAAAGCTGAATTTCAGTGTATGCCAATCTTGCTTTCAAGAAAGTGGGCTAAGTTGCATGGTCCAAGGGGAAAAGAGACCACCAATTTGAGTAAAGGACACAAAGCTAAGCAGTTGGTATAATCTCCTGGCTATTTGGCCTAGGGTCAGTGCTAACTGAAAACATATATCAATTATATGTATGGATTTTTCAATTTTGCCTGTATGATCCCTGAAGTAGCATTCCTCTGAAGAATATAAAACTAAAAATTGACTCTAGTAAAATTATATAATAAATTTCACTCCCTGGATAGCTAACTGCAAAGCTTATCACATGCATTTTTCAATTCATGAAAAAGTAGAATTCTTTTTTTTAAAATTAGTCTAAAATTACATTGGCTTTTCCTTTGTACTTGTAAATTTAAGTAAATATTATGACTATAGGATAGAATGAAATGATGAAGAAATGTGAACAACGTAATAAGACCTATAAAGAAAGAACTAATTATCACTGTAGAAAACTGTCCTGTTCTTTTTAAAAGTTCAATGCTGAATATATTTCAGTTAGAGAGCAGGATTGTCTCAAATTCATATGACCAGATGGTTCATATGATTTGATGGGTATGTAGATTTCATATGAATTAATACCTACTATGATTATTCTTTCTTTCTGGGACTTTCCTTCCTTTTCATCTACCTTTTAAATATTAGTTATCTTTTCCCTCAAGGGATGAATTAAGCTAATTCTTTCCTTTCTTTCTATCCTACACTTGATTTGCTCAATATAAATTCAGAAAAGACTGGAGGTGGAAAACTTTCTCAGGCAGCCTCTTGGCTTTGGAAATTACTTCTAATATTCATGTGAAAAAGCCCACACATCTGTTGAACTAAACATCATTCCTTAAGGTCTTTTTGTTCTCTCTGACTTCTGTTTGAGAGCATATGGTAGCCCATGGAAATAACTTATGAGGCATATGGAGAACAAGTGTAGTTTCCAAATTGCTTAATATTAGATTATATTTTCATGCTAAGGAAGCTGGGATAATGCTGTTTTACCTAGCTATTTCTTTAATTTAGAATTTTATTTTTCCCACACAACAAAATAAGAAGAAAAAATAAACCATATATTAAATAATGACATTCTGGAGAAAATAAGATTTTTTTAAACTCTAGGTTTGAGTGAGTTTTGAATGACCTTTTAAATGCATATGCAAGAATATATGACCTACTTTTTGATCCCCAAATTTATACCACCATCATCTACTAATGTGTATGCTTTCCTTTCATTCTGTGTATCTTCTTCTTTGTCCCTATGATCCTTCTAAATGTAGCTAATGTTACTTGTCTTGTAGGAAAACCTTATTCCATTTCCTTAGTTATTGGTTTATATTCTCTATTCCTTTCAATTCTGTACCTTTATTCTCTTCTACTTCTGACTTCTCATCACTTTTATATGTCTCTTCTCTTCTTGAGCTCATATATCTTTATCCATATACACTGCATAAACATATGCATATGTATCATACACATGTATGCATGTGTGTAGTATCATGTGAACAATATTTCTATCTACTATTTACTATGTACTATCTACCATCAAATATCTATATCTATCTATCTATCTATCTATCTATCTATCTATCTATCTATCTATCTGTCTGTCTGTCTGTCTGTCTGTCTGTCTTTCTGTCTGTCTGTCTGTCTGTCTGCCTGCCTGCCTGCCTGCCTGCCTGCCTGTCTGTCTGTCTGTCTGTCTGTCTGTCTATCTATCTATCTATCTATCTATCTGCCTATCAATCTATCTAACTCTCTAACTTTTTATTTACATATTGTATCATTCCAGGAGAATCTAAGCTGTATTTATTTTGCTTTTGCAATTCCTATGTCAGTTCCTTGCATATAGAAACATTTAACAAATGATTGTTAATTAGAATGTATTGTATATTTTAAGAGACTTAATTTTTATCCTATTAGTAAAAGTGAAAGTTGGTTGATAAAGACAAGGCATAGGGATATTTCACACATAGCAATTCACTCCTTTTCTTTGTCAATGTCAGTTTGTTTTCTTTTTCTGAATTCACTAGGAAACCATTATAATTTCTCTACTTTGCTATGGTTACAGGAATATATTTGAATTATTATATTTAATTCAGAAATCTTTTAAACTTTCTTACTCGTTAATTTTAGAAACATCTCTGACTGGATAGAAAAAAAATGAAGTGAAGACTTGCTTTCAGTAAACTATCTTTCATGTAAAGAAATATTAAAAAGAAGATTTTTCAGTGATACAGCAGAGGCAATTTTTATTCTATCTCTAGAATGTTGATATAAATTGAAATAGCAAAGCAAGATACATACTCCCTAATGGGATTTGCCAGTATTACAGAAGATGGCTTATATGTAATTTATAAAGTAAATAATAATTTCCTATTGATTGATGGTAAAGCTTTTCAAATGTCCTCTCTACTTGAGGATGACAGTGTGCATTGCACCAAACCTCTGGATGTTACAAAATATCCTTAATAAAACTATGGTAACATGAAAGAGATTGCTTTATCCATCCTCACTAGAAGGCGAAGGGAATTTCAAATTTTTTTAAATAATGGCATAAAGAAGGATAAGCCTCATAACACTTTAGCTTATCAATGTGTTTGTCTTGGATAAATGTTGCATATGATAATGAATTGGTCTCAGAATCAAATAGGAGAAAAGCAGATTATGTTGCTCTTGGAAAAATCACACTGGTTTCATTGATCTTAAACTGTTCACTGCTGTAAAAAATGTTTCTCTTTATATAAATGTTTTTCTGTTGCTGCATTATAGATTTGAATCATGGTAACTTACAATATTCTAAGAATTAAAATTATAAATATTCCATGAACAATTGGAAGTTGAATCATTGGTATACACTGACCATATTAAGCTCCATACAAATTTTTTTAATGGATATTATTAAAGCTATATGATGGAGGGAGGAAGTACACTGAGAATGAAAACATTAAACAATTCTAATGATACTTTATCTCAATTTAGTAAAAAAAAAAGGGAGAGAATCAATGAATTGGAAAGATTTTGCAGAAAACATTTGTGAGAAAACATGGGCAAGAATCTCACAGGGCAGGAAGTCATTGATTAGCTCTTATCTACTTTGATTAATAAAAAGGCAACATCACTGATAAAAACATAAAAAAATCTTCTAAATTAAATGCCTAACCCTATATATATTTAAAGTGAGGACATATATCCAAATATAAATCCATTCAAGATTACATCTGTTTTGCATACACATTTCGTCTCTCTTTAGGGTTTCTAAATTCAGATTCTCTTGAGTTAATGTGGTCAGAGAAGTGCGGTTGAATCTAGTTCATCTATTTTTATTGGTTTTTCCCTATGAAACCTATGATTCATCTAGGTAAAAGTAGCATTTGTCTCTTTAAGTTTCTCCTAACTTTCTTTTTCGGAAAATTTTCCCTTCACTTGATTTTATTTTCCTTTGTATGAAAAATTGTACTTTGCATATCTTCTCTATTCCATCACCCCTATTATTCTAAATGAACTTCAGTTTCCTTGACATTATTGAAAAAGGAATGCCCTGCACAGGACCTTGTAAAAAGTATGCTTCAGTGCTTTGTTCTTTCAATGGTTAAGTGGTATCACTGATGAGGTTATGTCTGTCAGTCCTAGTTCCCTTCCAGTCTTTTTCTGTGAGATTCTTGTCTATGTTCTCATATCCATCTGGATGGTATCTATTATTCTAAAATATGTCCATAATGGCTTCCTTTATTTTCAGTTCAATACTTTTTGCATGCTGGCCTTTACAGCAAGCATTAATCATCTGCCTATATACCTACATACATATATATATATATATATATATATATATATATATATATATATATATATATATATACATACACACTACATATATTCATAAATATACACAAACCTGCATACATACACACATATATATACATAATTTTTCAGTTATACATTCTTTGCATGCTATTCCTTACAGCAAGCACTAAACCTGTGCCAAGTGCTTTCCACTGCATTTGCAGACATTTACAAATTTGTTTCTTCACAGAGTGTCAGTCTTTGATTTGAAACCATCTCTATTCTGGCAACTCATCAGGTTCCAACTCTGACTAGCACTGTAGGTTGCTCACTGGTGACCCTAGGCTCTAACTGGTGACCATTTCAATGTCTCTTGCTTTGTCTAAGCCATTTCATGTCATTACAAAACTGTCTGAGAGAAGTAATCAAATTTATGCTACCATTCTTGGTGAGCTTATTTCAAGCATTTTCTTTATTCCAATAATCACTTTCTCTAGTTTTCTAATTTATAACATACCTCCCTAGTTACTTTTCCTATAGATTTATTTTTCTGCTATCAGCATGCAAACTCCTTGAGGGGAGGAGTTGTTTTGTTTCAATTTTGCAATTATTGGCACAGTTTCTGTCATACTGTAAAAAAATATCATTTTTTTCATTCATTTATTTAGCATTGCCAGGAGAATATTGATGTTAAAAAGATTTATTTTTTTGCAGGTGAGGGGACAATGAAAATGTTGTAAGACTTCTCTAATGTAATTTAGCCTAGTCTTTTTTCCCCTTTTCTATTCTGGACCCAGATTGTTGACTTTCAACATTACTGTCCAACATTTATATACTGAAATCTAACTCTTATTTAAATTAAACTATAGTTTAATCTTGTGTTCTCAATTAACTCTCAAGTGAATTTTGTGATCACAAATATGAGCTACTACTGAAATGTGCTTTTTTTAAATTTTTTTTTGCAAGGCAAATGTGGTTAAGTGGCTTGCCCAAGGCCACACAGCTAGGTAATTATTAAGTGTCTGAGACTGCATTTGAACCCAGGTACTCCTGACTCCAAGGCCAGTGCTATATCCACTATGCCACCTAGCCACTCCTTGAAAATTTCTTTTAAAAAACCTGCTATCTTCTTTAACAATCATTAGGTTCATGTACACGTCATTATACGAAAAATGTAACAGAAATGATGAAGTGTTCTTATGTTAAGTTGTTACTGATGTGTTCACTATTATCTTTTCTGTAGGAGTATCAATATAGTCTATGATTTTTCACTTTTCATTTGAGATCTTTCTTAATTCTTGAAAATTGATTCCTCAATACTTTCAAATTGAACATTAATGCCCACAGAATAGCTAAAAATGATTTTAGTTTAATCTCAACCAATCACACAGTCAAGTGGGTGCGCAGGAGCAGACAAAGTACTAGGGAGTGTGGAGGGAAGGAGGGAAGAGAACATATATAAGGTAGAATTATTGCCTTTGAATATTTTATAACATAGATACTTTAGAGAGCAGTGGGAAGTAAGAAGACTGGGCTTGTCCCTTTGTTGTTCATTTGTTACATGATTTTGAACAATTATGTTTCCTATCAAATCAGACCATGGGATGAAATGATTCTGGAAAATGTAGTGAGAAGCATATCTTTGTATAACATTCTCATCACTATAATAATTGTCTAAGTCTTGCCATCATCCATGGTCTTCTTTGATTATGAAGGACAACAAAAGCAACAACTTTTAACTATTTCATTAGCAGTAAATTGATTTCATGTATTTAACTTTCTGGTTCTTCTTGCTTCATTTTCCTAATTGATACTAGCAATTTTCTAATGCATATTGGGCTATAGGTTTTAATCCACATGTGGCAAAGGCCTTAATTTAGAAAGACCAAGGTTATCCACCACATACTGGAATATCTTGACTTTGATGACTCTGGAGGATAGAGTGAGGTTAAGGATTTTGTTGCAGCTCTGCATCACTTAAATCTATTCATATTCAAGTTAAAATTTTATCCTCATGATGTCATCGGTCCTCTTTCTGAATGTAGAATAAGCAAGAACAATAAATGTTTTAGTTTAGTTATCTTCAACAATGAGATGGTTCATTTTAGAAATACTGACAAATCTGTTTCATTTTCTATAAATTTGATGCCTTTCCAGTTTTATTTATAAAATAATTCAACTGAAAAACTTTAATTGAATTTCATATCCAACTCTCCTTTGACTACTTTTCATTTCCTTTAATTTTTCAGGATTTTTGTTTGTGAAATCAAATTATATGTATTTGCAAAAATAAATGCAGAGTTAATATGTGTTGTTGAAGTGAGCTGAATTGCCTTTAGAGACAAAACTATTTTTAATTCACTTGCAGCTAGAAAATACATTTTGAATAAATTATCCACTTACATATATCTTGTAAATATATGGATTAATTGTAGAATCATAAATGTATACACTTAATTCAGATAGTTTAACACAGTATAGAGCATTGACTCTGATGAAAAAATATCTGGCTTCTCTGATACTTATTGTTTGCTATGTGACCTTGGCTAAGTCATTTTACTTCCTTAGTCCTTATGGTCTATAAGGTCACTTTGAGTTTTAAAGTCTATTTCATATGGGATTCAAAATTCAAAACAAAGTAAATAATCCCTCATTTCATTTGTAAAATAAAAGATATGGTGATATTAATTGCTCTAATATTCATGTATGATTAAATGAAATTAAGTCCCTCAAATGAAAATTAATACAAAAAAGGACTGTTTCCTGATTTTCAAGTATAAGCCCAACAAAGCTCTCAACTAATTCAGTCTTGTAATATGAATTATGTAAATTAATGCTGGTGTGTTAGATTTGTTTGGATGAATTTAAAAGTATAAAAGATTATTCAAGAAAACAAATGAATTTTTAGAAATTAATCATTCTAGAACTAGCATTTTTAGCCTCTTAAAATCAGGAGCTGATTGAAGAAAGAAAAATTTGATGTCAATTGGCAATTTGTTTCATACGATGACTATACAAATTATCTAATTATTTGGCAGAATCTATTGCCATAGTTCAAAGTCAGTGACAGAGATTTATGTTATTCTTAGATTAAAATAGTTGAAAATTTATATTTAATACATAATGATGACCATATGATTTAAGTCTTTTACATAAAGCACTCTAACAGTCTGACACAATCTTCAGAGTAGCTGATGTTTAATGAAAAGCATTTCTTTAGTTAGAAGCATGAGTGTGTTGGGGATGAGAAAAGGTATTGCGATATTGACTTGTAAGATGGTTCAGATATAGATTTCAACTGTCATTGAAATCCCTGCAAATTTCAAATATTTTACTTATTAAAAAGAGAGTTTACACTAAATTAAAGCAAAATTGTAATTTTAATTCAATTTAATTTTTAAAACATTTATTAAACATTGAATATGTCTAAGGTTGTCTTAATTTGCTAGGTAAGTAAAAAAAACATTTCTGAATCAGTGAATAGTATCTGTCTCTCATTTAAATAAAATTCCTTTTGATTTTTCAAATTTTCAAATTTGATTTTTCAAATCAATTAAACAAAAAGTGTCAAATGCCTGGTAGAAAAGATTATCATAGAAAAAATGTACACAATATGGTCCTTTCACAGTAGGAAAGGAAAGCTGCATAGTAGACAAAGGCTGAACTTTGGTTCAAGTCCTGCCTCTAACACATAATGGAAGTCCTGGCAATTATTTAAAATTATGAATTACAGAGGATTGTCCCTGATTTGCATCGTTGGAAGGAATCCCTACACTGTGGATTCCATACACACACACACACACACACACACACACACACACACACACACACACACACACACACATATCTCCAAAAAATAATTCAAGCTTCATTTTTCCCAGATAAATTGACCCTATCTTCTTCTTGAAGACTTTCAACAAGGGAGAACTCTGATATCTCTCTACATTATATAATTTATATTATATTATATTATATTATATTATATTATATTGTATTGTATTGTATTGTATTGTATTTATTGTGTTGCATTTTGTTGTATTGTGTTATGTTGTGTTATGTTGTGTTGTGTTATGGTGTATTGTATAACATATCATATTATATTTTATTTTTTTCCCCTGTAAGAAGCCTAAATTTTCCCATGACAGAATCACAGAACCTGTGCTACTAAAGTTCTTTAGTTCTTCATCAGGAACCACAGTTTAATAAGAAAATTAACAAATTGGAGAGAGTCTAAAGGAGGGCAAACACTATGATGAAGAGATGTAATAGCATGTGAAGCAGATTGAAGGAACAGGTTGTATAAAGTTTGAAAAAGATATGAGGCAAGAGGATCAAGATGACTGCCATGTTGAGAAAGAATATGATATGCTCAGTTTTGCACAAGAAGGTAGAACTGTGAGCAATCAAAGTTATAGGCTTTGATAACAGAGAAATTATCCATCAATGAGTTGGCCCAAAGTGAAATGGCCAGCCTATTCCAAAACACTCTTCAAATAAACTGGATAACTTTACTAGTTAAGTTATGGTGGCAATAAAAATTTGCCTTTAAACTCCCCAAATCTTTGGTTCATAGAATTTTTCTACCTCTTCACCTTTTTTTGAAGAATGACATGGCACTAGTATAAGTAGAGATTATCTTTATGGTGGTCTATTGATAAGGATCATGTTGGGAAAAATGTTATGTTTCAAGTAGCTAATTTTCTTCTTTAAGTACAAGATCAGATCACATGGACAAGGATCATATGTTTTAATACCAATTAATTTCATAAATATCAAAGAATTGTGTAATTCTTACCCCCCCATTTTTTTCAGTCATTCTATTGAAGTTAGTAGGGAAGAAGTGGTAGAAAGAATCAAAGACTATATTTTGATTTTGTCCTTTTCATGTATTTCTATCGCCAAAAAATTTGAATATTTGATAAATTAACTTCTAGGTGTACTCTTCAGATGACTAGACTGATCTGTTGCCAAGTCAGTGATTAAGTAACTTATTATATGCTTAAGTTAAATGTGAAGAATAAGTTTTTCCACCTATGCAGAGTCTCTCAGAACATAAGCTACATAGGTATAATTTTCAATAACTCAAGATCATCTTTTCTCTGAAGCATCAAAGTAGGACTTTAAAGAAGGATAAAATAAGTATAGAAAAATAAAAATAATCCTATATTTGGGTTTAAACAATCAATTGTACAGTGATACTAGATGTGGCATTGCAGCAGTTTATATGAAAGAATCTAAGAATTAGCCAACTGCAATCTCAATATGAACTGATGATAATATGTGACTGCCAAAAAGCTATGGCAAACTTAGGCTATACCAATTAAAAAGAATATCCAAAACAGATAAAGGGATTGCATCATTGAATTCTGTCTTGGTCAGAGTATATCCTATCATGTGGTTTAATTTGGCTCAATATAAAGAACTGAGTAACATTTGGAATGAATTGAAAAGATGATTTTCTGCCTCAACATAGAAGGAATTGCCTTTCAGTTAAGGCACTCACATGTTCTAAATGACCACAATATTCTTGTAGAAATGATGGTAAAAGGGCTTAGAATAGACCACTGAGTCTTATCCCACTCTAAGATTTCATAAGTCCTTTATTGTAATTTTTCATTAAATAATGGATCAAAATTAGAATTAAGGAGCTGTATTGTGATGCTTTGTATTGTTAAGGTTATTATAGGACATATCCTTCCAAACTGGATGGAATTGCTGCATTGTATTCATGTTAAATCCTATACACTTTCCTGAGAATATTTGTAAATATTAATTTCATGGAGTGAATCTGCAAAGATCTCTCTAGTACACATTATCTTTCTGCATTGTAGAAAATGTTATCTACTAATTTAATTAATAATTACAAAACTGGGAAGATGGAGTTAACAAAATGTGGGTGTACATTTCTAGGGTTAATTAATAAAGTTAGAAACTGGATCGATTATATTTTGATGGTGAATGTTGATTTAAGGGTGGGTGGAATCATATTTCTAGTGGCAAGTTTGAGAAAGCAAATAAATCAAAGTTGCTATGCTGGAACATTCTTTGATAATAAATGTCTTATTCTGTTTTTCTTCTAAAATTGACCTCAGGAAAGAAGTAGAAAATGATTATGTGGTGTATTCTCTTACTGAATTTAGAGATTCAGAAATGGCTCCAAAGATAAAAAAAGAATGTTATTGTTTGTTGGTTTAGAGAAAAAGAGATCCTTTTTTATTTGGAAATAAATAAAAAAGGAGAAACAACGTGGAAGGAATGTTTGATATGGAATGAAGAAGAGTTCAAATATGAACTCTGATACTTCCTAAAACATTGGGAACATCATTTAAAGTATCTGAAATTTAATTTCCTCCCATACATAATAGGTGTGTTGAAGTACATGACTTCTAAAATTCCCATTCACTTCTAAATCTGCAATTCTAAGAGGTTAAGTAAACATTTAGTAAAAAAAAAAAACATTTAGTAAACATTAGTAAAAAACCTTTTCCTGACTTCTATGTTCATATAAGTCTTTAACACTAGATCTAAGTGCCATCCTCACCACAAAATAAAAAATAAATAAACAAGCAAACAAACAAATAAGCAAATAAAGAAATAAATAGATAGCTAAATGAATAAATAAATAAATAAATCCAGGATTTGTCTCCTGCCACAAAAAATTAAACCTGTTGAAGGTGAAGGAGAGGATAGTGCTGAAAGTAACCAAAAAAACCCCAGATGTCACAGAACAAAGGGAAAATTCAGGACACCCAATGAGATACATATGAAAGAGTTCATCTGGAATAGGAAAGGACTTTCAAAACTATACTATATTTCCCCTTGTATAAGACACTCCCTTTTTAGAATAGTTTGGAGTCTAAAAACTGGGAACATCTTATTCAGTGGCTGTAGATTTTTTTTACTTGCTGTTTCTGTGTGTTTGTGTGTGTGTGTGTGTGCTTGTCTTTGAGCTCATTGTTTTTCATTTGTTACCAATATCTAGGTTACATTTTGCCATGTTCTGACCAGAAATGGCTCAGAAAAGATTTTGTGTCCTGTGCTGAATTCAAATCCAAAGTGATCCAGTTTGCAAAAGTGAATGGAAATTGTGCTGCTGAATGTCAGTGTGATCCTGCTACAACTGAAAAAACAATCCAAGACTGGCTACCTACAGGAAGAAGAAACTCTAATGAAAATGCCCCTGAAAGAAGAAGGCCAAGAAAGGCAAGGCAGCCAAATGGCCTGAGTTAGAGAAGGGATTGAAGAGACGAATTGAAGAGCAAAGCACCATTGGAGTTCCTGTGTCCACCAAGATCGTTCAGCAGGAGACCAGAAGAATTGCTGGTGAAAAAGAAGTGACTGATTTCAAAGGAGGACACAATTGGTGCTTCAGGTTCATGAAGCAGAATGGACTAAGCATGCATCCACACACCGGACTCATTCAGGGAATACTTGTGGTCAGCCACAGACCAGAGCACAGGCAGGAGAGCAGTCAGAGCCTCTCCTAAGACAGCAATTCATCATCAGTCACAGATGAGGTTGAGCTAATCGAAGGGAGTTTTGACAGCGTTGAGCAGGTGTATGAATTTTATAAATAAAACCTGAGTTCAATAACTTTATGTAATACCTTTTTTCCAAATTTCTGGCACCAAATTTAGGTGGGTCTAACACATGGGAACATCTTATACATGAGGAAATATGGTAATTAATATTGTCTATGGAAAAATAGATGAATAAAAGAAGCATTTATTAAGATGGATGAAGTATTGAATTTTATTCTAATGATATAAATGCAAAACACAAGACACTGCGTGCCCAGAAGGCATTTTTATTTGATTTGAATAAATTGTGGCAGTCCAGAAGGAAATAACCAGAAGAAAACAAACTTCAGGAAAACAAACAAATAGACTAAAAACTAAGCCAGGAAGTTAAAAGAAGTAACAACTCAGACAGAAAGAAAGGTCAGATAGGTCATTAGAGAGAAGTCTGAGAGAGGGTAGGAGTTATCTTATAACTGAAGATAAAGACTTCATTTCAGGAACAGCCAATTTCTCCTCCTTCAGAGTCCAATTCAGGTGCCACTTCCCCTATGAAATCTTTCTGATCACTGAAGAGGAAACTAATTTCATCTTTCTTCAAATTTTTCTAATTATCTTCTTTATGTTTATATACCTCCTTTTCTCTTATATTCCACTTCAGTTAGAGTTAGAAGAAACATTAGATATCATACAGGCCAACATCATCATTTTATAATTGAAGAAACTGAGGAACAGAGAGATTAAATGATTTTCCAGAAAAGCAAATACCTGGTCAATTTCATAGTGACTCTAAGACTTATATTTTTATTGAATGTTGTATATATTCTCTTGTAAATTGCTCTTATTTAATATTGTACTATATTCAAGCATAGATTGTAATTTCATAATAGTGCATTGCAAACAATAAACAAAAATACATTTATATGACATTTTTAGCAGTGAGAGGAAGATTTTTGGTATAATAGTATTTTTTAAATTTCCAAAAATCTTATCAAGAATGGGATGGGTTTCTTGAGGTAAGATACTTTAGGCATTGATGTAGGTCCTGATTAGTGTGAACAATGAATACCCCGAAGTCATCAAATATTTGAATTTGCATTACTCAGTTAAAATTATTTAAAATATGGTAATTGTTTCCAGCCAAATGGAAATATGTAAGGGAAATTCAAATAATGCTTCCACTTCAGGGCATTCATTGTTCAAATTAAATTGGCATCTAGTTGTATTTATTTTTCTTTTGAGATAGACAAGATTGTTTTTATAACTACTACAATTATAATATCCTGAGACATGAAGAGAAAATGACCTAGACTTAAATCCTGCAACAATCAATATCTACTCTATGTGTGATCTTGATCACACTTCTTAGTCTTTGAATCTCTATGTGATACATGCAGTTAATAATTGGAATCTCTCACTATCAAGTTTGTTATGAGAAAAATATTTTGCATTAATACAAACAATTAAAATGCACTTGAAGGACTTCTGGGGGTGGAAGCAAGAGGGCAGAGTAGAGCAAGCACTCAGTTCAGTTCCCCAATATCCCCCTTGAAATAATTTTAAAATAACACCTCCAATCAAATTCTACAGTAGCAGTCAATAAAAGGTCAGAGTGAGATATTTTTCCAACTCAAGACAACTTAGGAGGTTGGAAGGAGTGATCTATGACGTGAAGATGGATACTGACTTGTAGCTAACATGGATATAACACCAATAGTGGAACAAGATGGTAGTGACAGAAGTAGCAGCAGGTCCAGGATCTTCCTTAATTCAAAGAGGTAAGGGAACTTGGCAACTGGTCAGGAAAAGGTAACAGAGAACCCTTGTGCTAGACCTGGACCTAGGATCAGATACTCTTTGGAAAATCTATTGCCTACAATAGCTTCTGCATCACAGTTCTCCATTACAGGCAGGATTACTTTCAGTTAAGAGACAGTATAGGTATTGAGGAACAGTATGGTTTTGTTTACAAGGGATCAGGGCCCCTGTGAAATAATATTTTTTATGATCCCAAGGAAGCAGGGATGTTGAGGAACAGTGTTATTTCAATAAGTCAGGAAACTTTCCTTTATAAGGACAAGACCAAAGAATGAGAAAACAGCAATGACTTCTCTCCCTGGATCACACTACCTTAGAAGCACTCAAAATTTCCAAATTGTAAGAATTAGATCTGAAATAGCATTGTGAAAAAGGCTGAAACTTAAGGCAGAGACTTTATGGTATTCATACTTTGAATAGAATCCAACTTTAATAGAATGTTCAAAGTGAAGAAATTGACTAGAAAAAGGTATAAACAACAACAAAGGAACATGATAAAAAAAATCCACTATGGAAATAGAGAAGAATAATATACAAATTCAGAGTACGAGCATGATGTCAAAATACCTATAAGGAAATCCTCCAAGAAAAATGTTAATTAGATACAAATACCAAAAGTATTCCTGGAAAAGTGAAAAATAAATTATGTTCAAAATCAAATGACTGGTAGAACAATTAGGCAAGTAAATGTGAGCAAAGCAAGAATATTTGGAAAAGAATATTCACAACTTGATGAAAGAGCAAAAAAATACTGAATAACAAGAGAGTTGTTAAGAACAGAATTGGTTAAATGGAAACTTCCCTGATGAAATAAAATCTTTAAAAATCAGAGTTGATCAAATGGGAAAAGAGGGACAAAAGTTCACTGAAAAAAATTCTTAAAAATTAGTATTGGAAACTAATTACTCCTTGGACATTAAGAAACAAAACAAAGTAAAAAGTGAAATAAAAAGAAAATGGGAAATATAACTGAAAAACAATGTTACTTCATCTAGTGAGAACTAAACTATTGGTATGAGTATAACTCAGAACCAGCCAAAGGATTTTTTTTCTTGCTTTTAAAAATAAAACCCATTATTTCATTGATACAGAGAAGTTCTAATGAATAGTATTCTATATTCATACAAATTGTCACCTTCCTTAAAATTTATATTCTTAGACTGTTGACTTGGCAATGAGAAGTTAACTGACTTGCCCAGGATCATGTAAACAAAATGTATCATAGATATAATTGAATTCTATAAATAAGATATACATATGCATCTATGCATCTATTTTCATCTATCTGCTTTAATCTGCCTATCTGATTATACATATAGCATACAAATATGTATATAGGATAAAATATAATGAAAAAATTTGTTAATATAAACTTGGAAATTCTCAAAAAGTTGACATGATAATAAATTATTTCTTTGTTTCTAAGGAAAAAAATAAGTTTTAGTTGAGTGGGATTCAGTCTTCAAAATGGTCACATTGTCAAGATGTTAGGAATTTAATGAGAAGCAAATTATTTCCAGGCATTGTTTGTGCAGCTGCCTTTGTATAAATCTCACTTTTATTGCAAGACCCAGGTCTCATTTCATTTCTTCTTTGATCCCTTGACTGATGACTCTGACTATGTTGATCTCTGCATCTCCTTTCTTAGCATTCATTTTCAGTTATTCTTAATCTTATATGGTCCAATTTTGTTACTTAACTGTTTCATACCTATCTGACTTGTCTCTCAGCTAGATTTTAAGTTTATGGAAATCAGTGATGATGCCCTATTTTTCTGTTGCTTTTCCTTTATCAAACAGTATAATATTTTACACAAAATAAACATTTAATCAATGCCTGTTCAAAGAAGACAGAAATGATGACAGATACCAGAATGCCTAGGAGTCTAAGAGGATAGTTTTCAAATGAGAGACAGACTCAAGTTGTTTGTAGTAAATGAGCAACACGTGTCACATGTGATCAATGCAGAAAGGACTTAGGACCATGATTTGTATTTACTATCACAATTACATAGAGATTAATGTCACTAGATACAAAATGGTGGAAATAGGAAATACTTTCAATTTTAGATAAAAAAAAATCTTACCCATTTGCCTGCCAATCCTTCCAGAAATTTTATCAATAATTCTTAATATTTGTGCCCTCTTCCTAATATTTTTAAAACAAAAAATTTATAGTTCTCATAGGGGAGATCATTAAGTCTTGAGAAGAAGTATGCTGTAATAGTAAGATTACTGATTTTGGAATCAGAAACAAAAACCTTTAGAATTGATTCTGACATTAACTGTGTAAAACTGGACAGACCACTTAACTTCTATACCTCAGTGTCCTTATCTTTAAATTATTATAATAATGTGTGTACTGCCCAGGTCCTTGTTAAGAAACCACTATAATGGGGCGGCTAGGTGGCGCAGTGAATAGAGCACTGACCTTGGAGGCAGGAGTATCTGGGTTCAAATCCGACCACAGACACTTAATAATTACCTAGCTTTGTGGTCTTGGACAAGCCACTTAAAACCACTGCCTTGAAAAATCTAAAAAAAGAAAAAGAAAGAAAAGAAACCACTATAAGAAACTGTGCAATTAATATTTTGGTATAAATTAGAACAATAGAGTTTTGGACCTGAAAGACACCTTAGAAATGATAGTAAGATGATTTTCCAAAGAGAATATATTGAGGATGTACAGAAAAACTATGAAAATAGAAGAGCCAAAAGAGTACTTTGGACAAGTATACATATGCAAAACCAACCTGTTTGTGTATCTGTGACAGTTTTACATACATACATACACAAAATGTGTATCTATATTTTCATTTATATCTCTATATGTGTACATAAATCCATTTATCTGGATCAGGTGTTGGGAAAATTTTTCTACCAAAGATCATTTGGATATTTATAACATTAATCGCAGGCTATATTTTGTCAAACATTTAATTAATTCACTCCTATTTACCTGCTAGGTTTATTGAATTTTGATTCCTGCCTGAGACTGCTTTGACAATGCCACACTTATATGAACTGTGGGTCAGTACTTTACTGCACCTGATCTAGATAGAGCAAGGTGTAGACATATATATATATATATATATATATATATATATATATATATATATATATATATATATATATAAATATATATGCATATATATACATATATATTTATAGAATATAATCTCATAAGATATCAATATCTATTTCTACTTAAATTCTGCTCTAATAACAACATTATACACATACATATAGTTTGATAAAGATATATGCTCATACACATATACATATAACAGAAAATGCATATATGCATACTCTTTGTGTTCACATGTGTTATATATGAATATGTATAGATAGAATCAGAAGGTCACATGCGTATATAATTTTTTGACTATAAATGGTTATACCTTTATATCATATTTAAGTCTAACACATATGTTGAAACATTACATTAGTCTACAATTTTTGAACAATGTTCCAGACTATTGAAATTATTCCTTTTTTCAAAGGTTAAGTTTACTGGATATTTAGGATCCAAGGATCCAAATCATATATACCATTGGACCCAACAAGATTTATTAGCCCATATGTCTGAGTGTCTTAGATTTAGATTTGAAAGGTACATAAGAGACCATTTTGTACTAATCCCTTTACTTATATATGTGTGACTTCACCTGGGTCATACAAGTAAGCAGGCATCTGAACCAATATTCAAATCTAGAATCTAGCTTCCAAGTCCAGGGCTTGTTGTTTGCTCCAGTAGTTTCAAAATCATATAGAAATAGACAATATTCAACAGTGAAGATGCTTTATTGAGTTAGAAAATAATGTATTAAAATTATCCATGGTCTACTGTGTTTTTATCTATTTTTTTTAAAAAGTAACTCTGGTAAATTTTAATCTAGTTATACTAGGAATTATTTTCAACTTCATGAGTCCCATGTTCAATACCTCTATATTATATGACACTCTCTTAATAGTTTATTTTTTTGTCTAGTAGGAACTCTCTCTGCCATTCATTATTGGCAATTATTCTGTGATTTATTCTCTTAAGATACCAGACTGTACATTGAGAGATTGAATTATTTGCTCAGAGTCACAAAGTCAATTTGTGTCAGAGATGGGTCTAGGATTTAGAGCAGCCTGAATCTGGGTCCAGGAATTGTCTTTTTGTACCCTGGGACAACCATTAAATCACACTGATTTCTCATTCCTCTCTTATTGGATTCATAAAGGACATCATATATACTATATTCAATGTGCTTTTTGGTCACTGCATATATAAATATAAACAGTTCCCCAGAAGGGTGGATAACATAACAGAATCCTATAACACCCACATTATTTAAGATTTGGATGAAAGTTTATAATTTTTTGAGTCATATGATCATGGATTTATAGCAAGAGTTATCTGCTGGGAAAAGAAGTCTAGTGATTTAAACAACATATATGTCACAAAGGAGGTAAATGGCAGAGTCAAGATTCAAATCTAGATCTTTTGGCTCTAAATTAAAAGATGTTCATGTATGTCATTTTGTTATGACACCATGAATCTTTACCGCCTACATTGTCCTTTCAAAGTTGTTATTTTTTTTCTTAAAATGAAATTACTAAACTTTTCCATTGGTGTGTTGGATTCAGATATGAGTGGGAAGGTGTTCATTTTTCTTCCTGCTGGTGACATTCTCATGTCAGGAAGTATAAGTGATATAACAGCTGTATTTTTACTCTGTAGGAACTGACACTCTGTTGATTAGGATTTATTGTTATTATGCTTTAATGAATGTTTGAGAGACTTTTGTTTCTTTATTGTTTATATTTTGAACAATTTCTATTTCTGCTTTAGAATGACCATTTACCCACAAGATTTGGATTTTATATATGAAAGCAATAATGTATCACCTGGTGAATTTTTTGAGAGATGACATATCCTAAAAGAACTTGGTTACAAAAAAAAAGTTAATTAATTTAAAAAAAAATGATTCTATTCTTTTTCAATAGAAATGTAAAAGAAACTGACAAAAATAAAGCTGAATGTACATTGTTATTTCATTCAATTTTTAAATGTGAAAACCTTTTAGATGCTGGAAGATTTGGTACCAACCTTTAAAATAATAGGCTGGCATAAACTTAATTGGCATATGTCAATCAAGTCATAAATAAAGGGGAACACTGTAGCAGCTGCCTAAATAATTCAGTAAAATCCCTTATATTAATGTGACACTTTGCTTTTTGCATGTACAAATTCTTCAAAATTCAGAACAATAACATTAGTCTCTTGTATTCAATTTTGCTTATGTTTATTTTTGTTATCAGTTATCAAATACAACCAGAGTAGTGTACAAATTAATGAATTTTAGCAAACCTTAAAAGAAGCCAAAATACAAAACTGTAATTGTTTGAAGTTATTCAGATTCAGAACTTACATTGTATTGTAAACATATTTTATTACATTTGAAAAATGAGTGGAAAGAAATATATAATTTCAGCTTTATTTTCACCAGAATTTCTCTAGCATTTCTATGGAAAAAGGACAGGACTGCATTTTTAAAGCAATTGTTAACTTTTTTTGGTAACTATGTAGTTTTGATACAAGCCATCTCTCAAAAAAATTCACCAACAAATGTAGAAAATGGGTATATAACTCCATGAAGCTCAAAGACATGAGTAAATCCATATGTCAATATATTCATAGTTTTTCTTATATTGTAAGTAAAGTATCATAATAAATTTAATTGTAATTTGTAAATTGTATTATAATAAAGTAAAATATTGTAATACAGTCCTGGAAACAAAGTGGTTGCCCATTGATTATTATTGTTAAAATGGCTGATGAAAGATTGGATTATTGAAAATGATGGATTAAGATATAGTTAGAAATGATAAATATGAGGGAAGCAGAATAAGATGAGAAAATATGAAGTGAGTAGATTTAAGTAAACAGAAAAAGAATAATTCACACATACACACGCACACATATATTTATATGTATATGTATTAGTAACACAAAGGAAAAGAACAACCAAATTGTAGTAAAGCTCTAGTTGAGCCCATTTATGCTCTTATAGACTAGAAAATCAATCAATATTTTTCTTCTTATGGATAAAGGTGGAGGCTAAAAGTCTTACTAGATATATCTTTGGTCAGAAGTTGGGATAATTTTTTCTACTTAGCTTTTTTTTTGATGAGAGGGTTCTACATGGACATTAGATTGTTCAATATTCATTAGTATGACATAAAACAAAAAACATAGAATTCATTTTTTAAAAAAATGAATATCTGTCAATTATATGTGTTAGGGTGAGGTATTGTAGACAATATGCTTATGCTCATCAGAACAATAATGCTTATTCTTTATGACCTGGAATTACTGCAGAAATAAAATATCTGCTTTTTTTCTTTTTGAAATATTGAACAAGTTTTAGAAAATAAGTCAGATATTCTTTAACTTCTAGGAACTTAATGGAAGAGGATTATCTAACAGGTCAAAAAAGTATATGACTTGGTCTCCTAAATCTTAAACTACTTACATTCTAGCACCTAGAATCATAATTTTATGACTGGAAGTGATCTTAACGAAAACTAATCCAATCACTTAAATTTACAAATAAGCTAATTGATTGGATTTATTTCATTTCTCCTAGTAAGTAACAGATTTGGTAAACTTTGAAGACAGAATTTTGCATATATTTTGCATTCAGTTGCTTTGATCATTGGTTTTATTTAACTTTTTTTCTTAGATTATCATGGAAGATTCAATGGTAGTAGGTAATATATTGAGAAAAAAATCATGATATAGAAAGAAAAAAGGCATCATAAAACATTTGAAATATACTAAACATTAAAAAATTGATATAAAGAGAAGCCAATTTCACTTAGATCAATATTTCATTTTTATTGTTAAAAGCAGTTTTCACATTTAAATTATTATATTGGGAAAATATGTGAAAGTGGTAGATAATAGGACAAGGTAGTAAAGTACTTTAGTTAACTCAACTTCCTTTTGAAGAGACCTTTCTAATAAGGAGGACTCAATGTCAATATCTACTTGAAAGCATAACAATATTTCTGATCCCACTGTAGCAGAACTGGTCCAAGAACTATATCATAAACATTTTATTGAAGTGAAAGTGGAAAGATCTTTTTAATTAGCTGTTAACATTCTCATCAGGTTTAATAATGCACCTGGGAATATTTTCTCAGTCATGGTTCAATCATATATGTCTACTTTTCAACCTTGACATAAGAATAATGGCTTTTTATTAATCTTAGTAAAGAATGAGTCTTGAAAAGACAGAGGAAGTCTTTATAATCCTGTTAAGCTTCTGCATTAAGATATTACATATTAACTGAAAAATTTGAGCACTTTAGACTGTAGGGCTTAATAGCGTAAAATATGTTTAAACTTTAATTGCTTAAAATATATTTAAATGTACCAATAGTTCAACTGAGGATACAGGAATTAGACTATAATTATTGAATAATTAATTATTTTAATAATCTTTCAATATTAAACCCAATTAATAGCTAGAATTTTATCTATCATGAGGAAACTTGGAATGATAGATAAAGCTTTGAATTTTGAGCAAAGACTTGAATTTTTAGCTTGCATCATGCTCTTGCTGACTGATATTGGGCAAACCATTTAACCTCTCTGACTCAATTTAATTATCTGAAAAACAGGGATATTAATAACAATTCTACATGTATATTAGGGATGACATGTACTTCCAGGGTGAAGAAGTTTCTATGACATAATAAAACTCTGGTGGAGATAAATCAGTAGCATATGAGTGATGATGCTGAGATTTAAATGTTACCTCAACAATATTAGAGGGAACCTTAGAAACAACACAATTTAAATTAGACAGAAGAGAAATCTCACTTACATTAGCAATTATGATATAGTATAATTTGTGTAGAGGTTAAAGAAGGGTGTTATGTTTGACCATTCAGATTTGCCTTCTCTGAGCATAAAATAAATATGATCAATAAAAATGATCAAAAATTGTAAGTTGGACACTTATTAGGTGTATCCTAGGATATAAGCATAAATGAGAATGTCACCTTTCAAAGAACAAGTTTTAAAATTTTTATTTATGTATTTATTTACACACTACTATAGTTCTCTTGTAAGAGTAAAGATAAATCCCAATCCCATCCCCACAAAAACAGAAAGACTTCATGAAAAATAAAGCGAAAGAAAAAGAGAAAGAAAATTGTACTTTGATTCTGTATTCAATTTGAGATGGCTCACATTCTTTGTCATAAGTCCGTCAGAGAAGTTGCTTCAATATTTTTCCCAATTTCTATTGCTAATTATATTTCCCTTGATCCATTCCTCCCCACTCCCATTTATTTGATTTTCTCGCTCTTTTCACTTCATCCCTATTTAAAAGTATGTTGTGGAGTAGTTGAATGTCTCAGCAGACAAAGCACTAGCCCTGGAGCCAGGAAGACCCAAGCCCAAATCTCACCCCAAGCACCAGCAACCACCCAGCCAGGTAGTCCTTGGTAGGTCACCCAACCCCACCGCTTTGCAAAAAACAAAAAAAAGTGTGTTGTATCTGACTACCCTCTCCCATGATCTTCCATTTTCTCTATCACTTAGACCTCTCTCCCATCCCCCTGTACCTTTTCTCCCATCCCCTTCCTGTCTTTTTTTTTCCTCTGGGGTAAGATAGATTGCTATACCCTATCAAGTATCTTGTTTCTTCTCTGAACCAATTCTGATGAGAATGAAGGTTTCCACATTCCCCTTCACCTCCTCTCATTCCACTCCATTGCAAAAGTTTTTTTCTTGTCTCTTTTAAATGGAATATCTTAGCCCATTCTACCTCTCCTTTCTCTTTCTCCTCCTTTTTTTTATTCATTGACTCCATCTTTATATTATACCTTCATATTCAGCTCTCTCCTGTGCCTTGCCTATATATGCTCCTCTTTACTGCTCTATTAATAGAGATGATTCATTTGAGTTATCAGTATCTTCTTCCCATGAAGGAATACACTCATTTCAACATCACTAAAGTCTTCATAATTTGCCCTTCCCATTCATGGTCTCTATGCTTCACCTGAGTCCTGGACTTGGAGATCAAACTTTCTGTTCAGCCCTGGTCTTTTCAACAGGAACATTTGAAATTTCCCTGTTTCATTGAATATCCATCTTTTCCCCTGGAAGAGGATGCTGGGTAATTGATTCTTGATTATAAAGCAAGCTTTTTTGCCTTCCAGAATATTATGTTCCAAGCCCCATGAGTCCTTAATATGGACGCTGCTAAGTTCTGTAGAAGGGATGATAGCTCCATGATATTTAATTGTTTCTTTATGGTTGCTTGTACTGTTTTCTCTTTGACTTGGGCATTCTGGAATTACCTTAAAATATTCCTGGGAGTTAGATTTTTGCGATCTCTTTCAGGAGGTAATTGATGGATTCTCTCAATTTCTAATTAACCCTCTGCTTCTAGGGACATCAGGGCAATTTTCCTGTAGAAATTCTTTAAAAATGAAGTCAAGTTTCTTTTCCTGGTCATGATTTTCTGATAGCCCAATAATTTTTAAATTGTCTCTCTGCTGGATCTGTTTTACAGGTCAGTTGTTTTTTGTTTTTTTTTTTTTTTCCAGTGAGACATTTCACATTTTCTTCTAGTTTGTCATTCTTTTGATGTTTTGTGTATTGTTTTTATTTTTATTTATTTATTTACTCTTATTTTATTTCTTGAAACCTCACAAATTCATCAGCTTTGTTAACTCCATTTTACAATTGAAAGAGTTGTTTTCTTCAGAGAGCTTATTTCTCTTCCTAATTTTTTCTTCACTTCCCTTATTTGATTTTCAAAATCTTTTTGTGCTCTACTATAGCCTGAACCAATTCATATTTTTCTTGTAGGCTTTGGATACAGGAACTTGGACTTTGTCATCCTGAGTGTGTGTTTTGATCCTCCATGGAACCAAAGAAATTATCTATGATCAGGCTCTTTTTTTCCTGTTTGCTCATTTCCCTAGTCTGTACCCTGGTTTTGGGGTGCTGCCCAAGCTTTTGACTGTTATTGGGAAACCCAGAAAGACCTCAGTTCCTTCAATGTCTTATGCGAGGCTCTGGGGCAGGACTCTTGTGTTCTGTCTAGACAGTCTGGGGAACCTATTGCCATAGAGCAGGGACCCTCCTCAGATCTCCAGGGCATATCAGAGAGATTGTGGTCATCCACAGACCACAGCACAGACCAGGAGCCAATGTGACTTGCCCAAATTCACATAACTGGATAATTCTTAAGTGTCTGAGGTCAGATTTGAGCTCAGGTCTGCCTAACTCCAGGACCAATGCTCTATCCACTATAATACCTAACAGTCTCCAAGAAATGCTCTTCTTACTAATACTACTATATTTATTTCATATCTAAGATTTGAACCATACTGTGCAGAAGAAAATTCATGAAAAAGATTCCAATCCAACCAGTATCTTGGACCCCTTTAATCTGAAAGAAAGAACTTTTATTTTTAAATTTATTTTTTTTATTTTTGAATTTTACAATTCCCCCCCCCCCCAATCTTGCTTCCCTCACCCTGCTTTCACCATGGAAGGCAGATTAATAGTCTTTATATTGTTTTCATGTTATACATTGATCAAAATTGAATGTATTTAGAGAGAGATAATATAATCAAGGAAAATTATATATATATATATATATATATATATACATATATATATATGTTTAATTCAAATCTATAATTTTCTTTCTCTCTTTTGATTCTTCATGGTTTAGGTATCAGTGCCATATTGGTGTCATAGAAAAAGTTAGGCAGAGTCCTCTCTTCAACTATTTTCCAAAGAGTTTATATAGAATTGTAACCAATTATTGTTTTTTTTAAGATTTTATTTATTTTGAGGTTTACAATTTTTCCCTTACTCTTACTTCCCTCCCCCCCACCCCCACAGAAGGCAATATGCAATTCTTTACATTGTTTCCATGGCATACATTGATCCAAATTGAATGTGATGAGAGAGAAATCATATCCTTAAGGAAGAAACATAAAATAAAAGAGAGAGCAAGATCAGACAATAAGATATTGAGTTTTTTTCTAAATTAAAGGTTATAGTCATTGGTATTTGCTCAAATTAAACAGTTCTTTCCTGGAAACAGATGGTATTCTCCATTTCAGACAGCCCCAAATTGTTCCTGCTTGTTGCACTTATGGAATGAGCAAATCCATCAAGGTTGATCATCGCCCCCATGTTGCTGTTAGGGTGAACAATGTTTCTCTGGTTCTGTTCATCTCACTCAGCATCAGTTCATGCAAATCCCTCCAGGCTTCCCTGAATTCTCATCCCTCTTGATTTCTAACAGAACAATAGTGTTCCATGACATTGCTTAGCCATTCTCCAATTGAAGGACATTTACTTGATTTCTAATTCTTTGCCAACACAAACAGGGCTGCTATGAATATTTTTGTACAAGTGATGTTTTTGCCCATTTTCATCATCTCTTCAGGGTATAGACCTTGTAGAGGTATTGCTGGGTCAAAGGGTAAACATATTTCTGTTGCCATTTGGGCGTAGTTCCAAATTGCTCTCCAGAAAGGTTGGATGAATTCACAGCTCCACCAACAATGTAATAGTGTCCCAGATTTCCCACAACCCTTCCAACAATGATCATTATCTTTTCTGGTCAAATTGGCCAGTCTGAGAAGTGTGAGGTGGTACCTCAGAGAAGCTTTAATTTGTATTTCTCTAATAAGTAATGATTTAGATCACTTTTTCATATGATTATGGATTGCTTTGATCTCTTCATCTGTAAATTGCCTTTGCATATCTTTTGATCATTTGTCAATTGGGGAAAATGGCTTTTTTAAAAAAATTTGACTCATTTCTCTGTATATTTTAGAAATGAGTCCTTTGTCAGAAACATTAGTTGTAAAGATTGTTTCCCAATTTACTACATTTCTTTTGATCTTGGTTACAATGGTTTTGTCTGTGCTTTTTATTTTAATGTAATCGAAATCATCAAGTTTGTTTTTAGTGATATTCTCCATCTCTTCCTTAGTCATAAACTGCTTCCCTTTCCATAGATCTTACAGGTAAACTAGTCTTTGATCTTCTAGTTTGCTTATAAAATTGTTTCTTATGTCTAAATCCTGTATCCATTTGGATCTTATCTTGGAATAGGGTGTGAGGTGTTGGTCTGATCTAAGTTTCTTCCATACTAACTTCCAATTTTCCTTTTTATCAAAGAGAGAGATTTTATCCCAATAGCTGGACTGTTTGGGTTTATTAAACAGCAGATTACTATAACCACTTCTTGCTATTGCACATAGTCTTTTCCACTGGTCCACCACTCTGTTTCTTAGCTGATACCAGACAGTTTTGATGACTGATGCTTTATAATATAATTTTAAATTAGGTAGGGCTAAGTCACCTTCTTTTGCACTTTTTTCACTAAATGCATGGAAAGTCATGACTTTTATTACTCTATATGAATTTACTTACAACTTTTTCTAACTCGTTGTATTAATTTTTTTGGAATTTTGAATGGTAGAGCACTAAAAAGGCAGTTTAGTTCTGGTAGAATTGTCATTTTAATTTTATTAGCTTGGCCTATCCATGAGCAGTTGATGTTTTCCCAGTTATTTAAATCTGATTTAATTTGTGTGAGAAGTGTTTTGCAATTATTTGCAAAAAAGTTTCTAAGTCTGCCTTGACAAATAGACTCCCAGGTATTTTATATTATCTGAGGATACTTTGAATGGGATTTCTCTTTCTAGCTCTTTCTGCTATATTTTGCTAGTCATATATATACAGAATAGTTGAGGATTTATGAGGGTTTATTTTATATCCTGCAACCTTGCTAAAATTGCTAATTGTTCCAGTAGTGTTTTGGATGATTTCGTGGGGTTCTCTAGTATAGTATCATGTCATCTGCAAAGAGTGAGAGTTTTGTCTCTTCCTTCCCAATTCTAACTCCTTCAATTTCTTTTTCTTCTCCAATTGCTGAAGCTAACATTTCTAATATGATATTTAATAGTATTGGTGATAATGTACATCCTTTTTTCACCCCTGATCTTATTTGGAATGCCTTTAGTCTCTCCCCATTGAATATAATGCTTGCTGATGGTTTCAGATAGATACTGCTTATTATTTTGAGGATCAATCCATTTATTCCTACACTCTCAAGTGTTTTTAGTAGTAATGGGTGTTGTATTTTTTCAATAGCTTTTTCAGCACATATTGTTATAATCATATAATTTCTGGTGGTTTCTTGTTGATATAATTAATTATAGTAACAGTTTTCTTTATATTGAACCAACCCTGAATTCCTGGGTTAAATCCTACTTGGTCAAAATGTATTATCCTAGTGACAACTTGTTGTAATCGTTTTGCTAAGATTTTATTTAAGATTTTTGCACCTATATTTGTTAGGGAAATAGGTCTATAATTTTCTTTCTGTTTTAACTTTTCCCTGTTTAGGTATCAGCACCATATTGGTGTCATAGAAAGAGTTAGGCAGAGTCCCCTCTTTACCTATTTTCCAAATAGTTTATATAGAATTGAAACCAATCGTTCCTTAAATGTTTGGTAGAATTCACTTGTGAATCCATCTGGCCTTGGAGATTTTTTCTTAGGGAGCTAAACAATGACTTGTTGAATTTCTTTTTCTGAGATAGGATTATTTAGGCATTTAATTTCCTCTTCATTCTACCTGGGTAGCTTATATTTTTAAAATATTCATCCATTTCACTTAGATTATTATATTTATTGGCATAGATTTTGGCAAAATAATTCTGAATTATTAATTTAATTTCTTCCTCATTGTGGTGAGTACATATTTTTCATTTATGATACTAGCATTTTGGTAGAAAGTACTTTTCTTTGGATGGAGAAGAAAATGGATCAGGGAGAATATTTAAAATAAATGGAGCTGGCAGAGCAGCTAGGTGGCACAGTGGATAGAGCAGAATCCCTTGAAGGAGGGGGGCCTTAATGCAAATCCACTTTCAGACATTTATTGGGGGTTTACCTGTGCAAGTCACTTAACACAGTTCATTTACCAAAAAAAGGAGGGATAACAAAAAGATGTATCCTAATGTTTAAATTCTTATCACCAACAAAAGTGTCTCCATTGTATAATGAAAATAACAGAAACAATTATACAAATGATATTTACATAGTACCTTAAAGTTTTCTGAATACTTCATTATATTATAACTAATATTTTATCACCTATTTTTATTTACACAATTCTATAACTTTCACATTTTCTCCTTGTTTTGTTTCTTCCTCTCCATTCATCTTTCACACCATTTCTGCAATGATATTCTTAAATCATAAATCTGATCATGTCATTCAAGAATCTCTAGTTTCTCCCTCTTGCCGCTGGGATTAAATACAACTGCTTTCATTGGTACTTGACTCCCTTTACAACCCAGGTGCAACCAACCTTGCCAGCTTTATTGTACATATAACTTCCCTTGACATCCTCTACAATTCAGACAAGCTGTCAGTCTTTTTGTTCTTTATTCTGGTTGTCCTGCATATTGTGAAAACTCCTCCTCAATTCAACCTATTAGAAATATCTATCTTTCAAAGCTCAATTCAAATTCTCCATTCCACACAAAGGCACTCAAGCCCTCTAGCTGCTAGTAACTAACCCATCAAAATGATCCTATATTAACTTTAGATATTTACTTATATGTTCATATATCAACTTCCTTTATAACATGAAAGGTCTGAAATGAAAGGACTATCTCATTTTTGTATTTCTATTTCCTTCCCTTAGAATAATGTGTGATACATGTGAATTGCTTACTTAATAAACGATTAAAGTTTCATTGGCTATAATTTGAACATCATAATTATGAGACAAATGAAGTTTTCTTTTATCCTACAGTTACTTCTATGGCAACTCCTCCTTCTTTCTAATTGACTCTTTTCCATCCAAGAAGCTCAAGGTATAATGTACATCAATAAATTTTTCATTTTAATGCCTTAAGGTATTATCTTTCTGTATGGTGATTGCATGTGTAGAGGGGAAATAATTGTTTTTATTCCTCTGCATTTTTTGAATTATAGCAGTTAAGTTTTTTTTTTTTTTTTTATTTAAGATGTCCTGGAAAGGCTATTATTCTTAAATTATCTCTATTCATCCTGTCTTTGAGATCAATATATATTTATAGAGATCATAAGTTCTTTCAATTTCTTTGCATTTGGCTCCTTGCATGTTGTCTTCCACTTTAGTAAATTTGTATATTTTTTTTCTTTCACTTTTGCTTCTTTGTAGAGATTGTCTTCTGTTGATACAAGTTTTTCTAATATACAAATCATTTCCTTTTTGTGAATCATACAATTTTCTCTTGTCTAAATTATTCTTGCAAGTATCTAATTTCTCTCTAATGCTATTCTACAACATCCCTTTTTTTAGGTTTTTGCAAGGCAAATGGGGTTAAGTGGCTTGCCCAAGGCCACACAGCTAGGTAATTATTAAGTGTCTAGGAAAGGATTTGAACCCAGGTACTCTTGACTCCAGGGCTGGTGCTTTATCCACTGCGCCACCTAGCCACCCCCTACAACATGCTTTTGAGGATTTATACAGTCTTAGAAATCCATAGGAGTCTATATCTTATTGAGTTTTTTAATTTCCTTTGTATCGCAGTATTAATTTAAATATGTTTGAAATTTTTTATATATCTTGTTATTCATCTTCCCAATTTATTTTAATATTTTCCTTATTATCTAGATTTAAAAATGGTTTCTTTTGTCCTCTTTCCCATTTATTTAATTCCTTAATACTGTCTCAATCTTGAGGTGGGTGTTATGGCCAGTTTCAGCAAACTTGTGCTTCCTTATTCCAGTGTTGAGCTCAGGTAGAACCTTAATTCCTTATCCTATGTCTCCCCTTCTACTTGATAAGATCTAAAAATTTTGAGGTCTGCCACCTTTTGTAACTAAATTTTGGGAGAAATAGAGATGTACAAAGTTTGAATTGCAAAAGGAGTGAAATCACTGATAGCATCAGCAGAAAGTGATGGATCAGCATGTATATCCTGCCAGAATGGAGAGGTATGATCAATGAGTGTAAGACATTAATATTTTCTATTGTTGATTCATAGAGCTATTGGTAATATAGTGAATGGAGTGCCAGACCCATCTTTCTGAGTTCAAAACCAGACTCAGTCACTTAATAACTTGGTGACCATTGACTAATCACTTCACCACAGGTTTCTCTGTTTCTCATGTGGAAAAAGAAGCAACAAATGACTCCAATACTTTTGCAAAAATAAAACCCAAATGAGATAATGAAGAATTGACTCAATTGTATGACACAAAATTGATTAATATGAATATTTTGTTGGGATCCTGCCTTTCTTGTTTAATAATGATATCTATTTCTTTACCACTGGGAAATTATTTCTCTTTTGTGTGTATTTGGGGGGGGGGGGAGGTTGTGAGATTTAGAAAAATGTCTTGTTTTCCATTTTGTCGATCTTATCAATTTAAGTTCTAAGATGGTAATTTGAAATCATATCACAACCACAAAAATTCTCATTGTGTCTGCTACGTATAAGGCAATTTGATTGGCACTTATTATTATTGTTATTGGCCTTTCATTTTCAAAGAAGACATCAAACAAGGTGATGTCTTGACTTGTGTAGGGACTAGATTTAAATGAGGCAGAGTTGCACAAAATTGTTAACCTCAGTATCTTTTTCTGAGTCATTGAAGTCCATTGAGAAGACAAGAGTCAAGATGACTGGCAATGGCCCATACTGCAATGGATGGCCTTGATATTTGTAATATCTGACCAAGCTCTCTGTGCTCCACAACAACTTCATCTACTGATATCTTGACTGTTGGAACAAACTGATAACATGGATATATTCTTCTGGAGATATCTTCATGCTAGAATTAGACATTCCCCTAATTCACCCATGAGTTTGTGGTTTATCAGTTACCCAAGAAATGAGAGATTGCATGTGGGAATAGAGAAAAACACCTGAATACAAAGGTGGGTACTAGGTGTAGAAACAACAGAAATGTCTCAAGAGGAATGAAAGAACTGTATTTAACAAAGTGTCTCACACATAATTCATGAAGAATAAATTTTTTATTATTTGAACAGGCAGTTTTGGTGCTGAAGTATAGAAATAAAATTCAACACATATTTAAGTAACTTGAATCAAAATGAACCTAGTAGAATGAAATTCCATCATGATGGAAAAATATACTTTAAGAATTATTTAAAAGACCTTCAACTGCATTGAAAAGGGTATTGTTTTCTATGTAATTTTTTAATTATTAGAAGTGAGGATTTGTTATTTTTCTTTATTTACTATGACCTGTAGGGAAAAAAACCTCCAGTTCCCTCCACCTTGGGAATAAATATTTTTGTTTTGGGGAATCCTTTATAGTAAATATTTCATATCCCATCAGAAATGTCAATATGCAGAAGTATCCCTGTCATTACTTTAGACATCCTATCAAAAGTTGATTCTCAGTCTATAAATTATTCTCTCTTTTGAAAGAATTAATCTTCCTCTAAAAAGAACTAAATATATTCTCAAGTGTGTCCTTATATTACCTATAAGCTGCAATTGTTTTTAACTTGGAGTCCTTGAATCAGGATGTTTGTGTACTTGAATTATTAAAGATATGAATCTCTATTTCAATAAAAGTGCAATACTATATTTTTTTTTATTTTAGCATATAAAGTATTTATTCTGAGTAGGTTTCTTTAGGCTTTACCAGTCTGCTAAAGGGTTCCATGTCAAACACAAACCTATACACACATACACATATATGATTTTAATAGACAATTGGAGAATTAAAACAACAACATCATGGAATCTAAGATAGAAGATGAAATGTGAAAAACTATATATAATTTAATACATATTGTAGGAATTTCATTATTTAAGAGAATGGAACGAGCCAGTACTTCACTTTACAGGTAAAAGAGAACAATGTTAATCTATCATTTGCAGAAAATAAATGCTCTCACTGCTGTAAACAAAAATAAAAATCTGACAAAGGGATCTATCACACATACACACACACACACACACACACACACACAAACACACACACAAACACAAGATTAAGAACTCCATGTTTTCACCAATTTGGGCAGGGACACCTTTGAGATTTTGTTAAAATGAAGATAATAGCATTCATCTCACAAGATTATTGTGAAGATCAAATGAGACAGTATATGTAAAATACTATATAAATACTATGATTATTATTTCAAAATATGCTAACTGAACTAGAATTCTATGGAGATTCTCTTACTAACTTTACAGGTTTTGGTCCAATGTGTGCATAAGTCAATTAATGTCAAAGAACATGAAAAGCATTGATTGCCCCCTCTTCTCATTTTTTCTCCAAGGATTGCTTTGCATTTTATGATCCCTTGTGTCCCTGTGAATTGTCAATGGCAAAGGAAGGTGACTAGATAAACATCAAACCCTGTAGATGAAGATAAGCTTAATTACCTCACTAGGGGGTTTGAACTAGTTAATTATGGATTTTTTTCCCTAAGTAAACTTCATGTGTTATTATTCTAAGCTTGTCTCAGAGGGATTTAAAAATAACTTGTGTGAAAGGATACAAACGGTGGCAATTTGGGTATGTAAATCACACTCCAAAAGGATACGTTTAGTAGATCTCTATGTCTATTTTTGGCTTCTTTTGTTTCTTCCTTTTTATAAATGACCTGTTATTTGTATGCAAGGGCATTTCTCTGCATCGTTGTGTAGGTGGCATAATTATCTAGAATGGTTCAAATAAAAATCCTGTTTTAAATAGTAGATTATAATCAGAACTTGATTTCATATATAGTCAAAGTTTGTATGAAACACTTAAATCAAACATCAAGAAATGCAATGTAGTGTTCTGTGTCTAAAAATGGGACCCAATAAAGAGTTATAATTAAGTGTATAATTAGAGGAACAGATGTTTCGTGTACTTTTGTCATCTTAGTGGATAGACTAATTCAGGTGTCGTCTTTGTCGAAAAGAAATTTTCTTAAGTTATAGAATAGAAGTTTATGAGAGGGATTAGCTATGTTTTTACATAAGTATCCATGAGAAACACTACTATCCATGAAAAAGGACATCGTAGTATTATGATTCAACTAGAAGAAGGGAATTCAGAGGCCTTCTAATCCAATTTTCTTTTCCAGGTGAGGAAAGTGAAGCCCATGGAACAGCATGTGGTTGTTATTTTTCAAAGTTGTATTGGCTGCAAGTGATAAAGATTTGAAATTTCTACCTTGTGACTCCAATTCAGCATTCTGGTAAGTTCTGAAAAGTAAAAAAATGTAAATAAGTTAATAAGAGTATAAGGTTTAGTTCTTTGGATTCAAGTCCAAATGGGTGACATTACAAGGTCTTTCATCAAGTAATTTGTCTTTATCCACTATTATATTTAGTTGCTCATCTCTACCAATTTAAACATATATGTAAATGGAAATTTAGTTGGTTATGATTCTGATCCTGAAAGTTATAGAAGACGTTATCTTTTAACTTTTTTAGGTTTGTTTGCTCCATACTGTAATAATCTACAGTGAATTGTGAGTACAATTATAATCTAAGGCAGATAATCCTTAGGCCAAGGGAAGACCTCCAGGTCAAGATCTCAGAGCTCCCAGTTTCCTCTGCCTAGCTGGTTTCGAAATGCTCTCTTATAGAATTCAGTATCTTTTCTATTCAACATCTACTCACTAGGAAATGTAAATCTGAAATAAACATTTCCCAGAGGCATAATTTCTAAATTCTAGATTACATTACTTGGAGCATCTAGACAGTTTTTCAGACCACAGAGAGAATAGCATCTATTTTTTGACACTCCCCAATCCTTAAAAAGCTTCACTAATTCTCTTCCATTTGTAACCAGTCTCCTCTCACATAATAATGCCATATACCCATATACCAGTCTCCTCTCACTCACCAGTGGATAAGATTAAAACAAAATTCTCATAGAAACAAACTTTTCAAATAAGAGCCTTATTACCCAACTTTTCAAACTCACCCTTTTGTTCTACTGCTTCCTACTTAAATTCTTTAAACTTTATTGTATGTGATATGCTCATGCTTATCTCTATATCTTTATACATGCTATTCTCTTCTCCAGCAGTGCCTGAATTTTCTTCTCTCCGCACAACATAAGATGTTAATTATTGTGTAACTATCCTGATATCAATACTATCTTCAGGACTGTGAAATATGCTGCAAAGTTTAAAACAAGCCAAGATAGAGTCCCTTTCTCTTCCTTCATGACTCCTATCCTGTAATGATTGTCTTACAATATTAGTTCAGGGATCTATAGAAGATTGGAAACCATATTCCCTTCTGTCACCTATAACATCTTTTCTGGCTCATTAGTTTGAATTTAAGATTTTTATTTGAATTTTCTTTCTCCTGAGATTTTTGGCAATTTCAGTCTTTTAAAATTTATGTTCCCCATTTGCTCATTTTCTGACTTTTTCCCCTTTGAAAAATGTTTTCTGGAGGGCAGAACTTCAAATCTGTTTCAGACTCCTTCCATTCTGAAGGATTCATTTTTCAGTGGTCTCATTCTTTGCCTTACCTTGCTTCTTGTGGAAGATACTATCTTCAGTTTGGATTGCTGTAGCCTTTCCTTCAAGTACTTGTTAACATAGTGCCCTGGTAATGTCTTTTCCTCATTTCTCTGTCTCTATAATCATTTTATAATAAAAGGGATAATGAAGGGTCACATCTGTACAGGCTGGTGGAGAAGAAGGAGTTGAATTCAGGTGTATTCCTATTGATCAGATTATAAGAAACAGAGTATCAGGACTATTGGGGAGACATTACTCTTCACTACTATTAGTTTATTGACCTGCTATCTTGTGTTTTTATTGTCACATCATGTATAGTTAAAATCAAGTTATAAGACATATATATTTTCATCTTGTTGAGGTTTGAGAGGTCATCAGAATAGGGAGACTATCTAGTCATTCTTCTTGCTCACATGATTTAAGAGGAAGAAAACCCACAAACCCTTCCCCATATGATAGTCACTCTTAAGATTTATTCAAATGGGTAAAAATTTCAGAAAAAACGTTTCAACAACATTGTGAGATGATCAACCTTGATGGAAGCAGATTCTCTCAGTAGTTCTGACAGCTAACACAACTGTATTAGACTGCCTATGGACAATATTAACCCCATCTAGAGGAAGAATAACACATCAAAACAAAAAAAAAATAAAACAAAAATAACAAAAAAACCTTCAGAATCTGATGAACATTTATAAAAATTATTTCATATATCTTTCCTCTAATCCTAATTCCTCATTTCATAACTGACTAATCTGTAAATATATTTATCAAAAATATGTATGTTCAGTGTTAACCTGACTATTCACTGCTAAGGGGAGGGTGGTGGAAAGAAGGGAGGAAGGAATTTTGTGACTTAAAAATACACATATGCATATCAATGAATGTTAAAAAAAATAAAGTAGATGAACTTACAAAAAGAAAGAAATAATTTTTCACCTCTGTTCTCAAGTAATCAGGAAGAAAAATAATTAGCAGGAAGAATGCTGTGGAAAAATGCCTCTGGAAAGAATGTTTTTCCAAGAAACTCTAATGTAAGCTTAATACTTAAGCTAAATTCAAGTGAAAGAGAAATGAAGATTCACACTTGAAAATTTAAGATTACTATTTTTTCTAACCTTTTAAGGCACTGCTTTCCATCATATCATAAAATGTAGGGATTTACTGGTGGGTGATACACAAGTGATTATATTCTTAATATGTTATATGAACATAGTATCCTCTAATGCTCCCTAGACCAACATAAAAACAAAAAAGATCATTTCACTAGAGCTGTTTAAACAAGTTTTTAGTAAATAAGAATTATAGTTCAGTAAAATTCATTATCATATAAAGACTTGAGATTCACTAAATGTCTTTGGAAACTCATGTTATTCTTTTATTTTTGTCTAATCACCTATTTTTAAATTCTGTCTTTATGATGAAATACTTAGTTTTCTTTGGGGATTTTTTAAATGCAAACTATCTCATTTTGTCATATGGTTCCAAGGTTTTTTTAGTTTTTATTTTCTTGGGTTATTGATATTTTTTCTGAGTTTTTATTCTATATCACACAATATTTCTTTTAGTAGTACATGGATCCTTTTTTAAGCTTTACTTTGAAAAGGTCATTAGTATTTTCAGTTAGTTAAAATCACTGATGATTTTCAAATGCATACTACACTTTACAAGTTCTCCTAGTATAATATTTTCTAATCCAGAGGTTTAATAATTACTTCCTGACTACCTTAAAAATAAAAATGCATTAAATGTTGTAATCGATGACTCACTTGCACCCTTCCCATGAAGTATGTATAATTACTATCAATTGATAAAGAGCTGATAAAGCTCTGATAATCTAGAAACTGTGTCAGCATTACTCCAATTTGCTTTATTCTGCAGGTTTATATAGTTTATTATGATTAAATTTGGCCTATGGATTCTATTATAGTGTTTCTAAAATCCTCTTTTCTAAGGCACAGACCTATGTGGGGGCATAGTGAATAGTAATTAGTGGTAGACTCTCAGCTGATATGTTTTAGGAGATGCAAAAGGCTAAGGCTACATCATTGCAATTGATTTTCTAATTCTTTGCTCTTCAAAACCACAGTTATATTTTTAAAAATGAACATTAAAATTGATTTAAGCTATAATTGGGAAAAATAAACATTATTCCAAAAACCCATAATTGGAATAAAATCCTCTCATCTTTCTTCAACTACTATAATCTAGATGCAATCTTGTAATGTATCTAAGGAGATTCTAAGTGAAATCTTTCAAGTAATATGGCTGCTTCCTCTGTAGATAGGGCAAGGTGAAGAGGGATATTACAGAATTGAGCTATGTAAACTTTTCTTTTTCTATTTTTGGAAGGCAATGGAGTTAAGGGACTTGTCCAATATCATACAGCTATTAAGTATCAAATATATGAGTTTACATTTGAATTCAGGTCCTCATGATTCTAAGCATGGTGCTCTATCCACTGTGTCACCTAGATACCCCAACATATTCTTTAAAAAAATGAATTCTGTAATGCAAATCACAGCATCTCTGAAGTACCACTTCACACTTCTCAGACTGGCCAATATGACTAGAAAGAACAATGATTAATGTTGGAAGGGATGTGGGAAATCTCGGACAGTAATGCATTGTTGATGGATCTGTGAACTCCTCTAAAGTTTCTGGAGAGCAATTTGGAATTATGCCCAAATGGCAATAAAAAATGTGCCAATCCTTTGATCCAGCAATACTACTACTGAGTCTATACCCTGAAGAGGTGTATCTCTTCTTTTAATACAATTTGCTGATGTTTGAGAGGTCGTCAGGATAGTGAAAATATCTGGTCATTCTTCTTGATCACATGACTCAGGGAAGCAAAACCCACAAACCTTCCTCCGTATGATAATCATTGAAGCTATCCACTTAACTCTAATTTTGGTAAGCAATGTTTTACTTCTTATAATAATAATAATTATTATTATTATCATCATCATCTATTCATCTTATTATTATACTATTCAACTAGATTATAATCTTTATCTCCACTGTATAGTAATAATGTAGATTTCCTTTTTTCCTATTAATTCTCAATATTTCAGTTACAAAATATTGACTAAGAAAATGAAGTGAATCTTCAGTATGAGCTTTATTTGATTCCATCAGTTTAAGCCATCTTTTGTTCAAAGTCTTAAAAAGTGCCCAGCTCTTACTTATGGTCACACAACTAGCAAGTTTCATGAGTAAGATTGGAATCCTGATCTTCATGACTTCAAGTCCAGTACTTTCCTCTACTTTGTGATCATTGCCTATTTTTCTATTAATCTGACCAAGTACAAATTTAGATATGTAAAATTTAGTCCATGTAAACTGCCTTTTCATGTTGTATCGGAGCATTAATAATTGTGAACATTTAGTTGTCTCCTAAAGTACAGAATAGAGAATCTGGATGGTAAAAGTGAATAGAAAGGTCAGAATGGATTAAGGAGTGCAAATCCAGCCTCAGATACTTACTAGTTTTATGAACTTTGGCAAGTCACTTTACTGTGATTCAGTTCCCTTATCTGTTAAATGGGAATAATACTGGTCTTGATCCTTCAGAGTAATTGTGAAAATCAAATAAGATAATAATTGGAAAGGCTTAGCACAATGTCTCACATATATTAAACACTGCATAATTATTCTATTATAATGCCACATCTATGCTAGGAAACTGAGAGAGAAGAAGAATGAAGAAATTCAGATCACTAATGTATGTGCTGGATAATCTATACGACTGTATAAGACAATTGAAAACACCATTTTAATTTAAAGAGAGATCTTTAAGTAACTAATGATACATGCAGCTCTCATGAACTTTATTATTATTTGAGTAGTTAGGAGTCCACATAGACTGTGGGTACAAATGAACATCCATTATGTTGTTATAATCCACCCAAAATGAAAGAATGAAAAGAGGGATGCATTGGGAGAAAGTGGAAGAACAACCAAGAATGTAAATATTATCTCAGATAAAAGGTGGGTACAAGGAAAAGCTTTTAAAATGTGGGGCAAAATGGTGTGCATGGAGTTGGCAATAAACAAATGAAACCATCATCTAAATTAGTTTTAAGAGGAGATAAACATACCAGCCGACACATATGTGCACACATATACACACATAAATATATACAAATACAAACACATGCACAAATATAATCATTCATATATGTATACATATACATACATTCAATAGGATATGGAAGTGTTTATTATCCAACTGGGAAGTAGGAGGGGAAGGGAATAAGATAAAGCAGGGACGGAATAATTAAAGGAAGGGGGTGGTGATACAGGAAGGCAGTAGAAGTAAAACAGACTTTAGAGGAGGAAAAGGTCAAAAATAGCGAGAGAAAGGTGAACAGAAGAAAATATGATGGAGGGAAATGCACAGTTATTAAACATAAACAGGGATGGGAATTAACTCATAAAAAGCAAAAACAGATAGCAGAATGAATTAGAAACCAGAATCAACAACAATTTTTTTTATACAAATCACACCTGAGACAGATAGATGCCCTCATGAGTGTTAAATAAGATACTGGAGCATAATCTATTATGCCTAAACTAAAGTAAAAATAATTGGAATAGCAATCATTTTATCAAACAAAAGAAAAACAAAAATAGATCCAATTAAAAAAATAAGAAAACAACACTTTGCTAAAAAGATGACAAAGTAATATTAGTGCTAAACATATATGCATCAAACATCATGTCATTCAAGTTCTTAAATGAAAAATTACATAAATTATAGGAAAAATTGATAGTAAAACTCTAGTAGGGATCTCAGATAGATAAATCTAATCATAAATTAAATAATGAAAAGTTAAAAATATTAGTAGAATCTTTGAAAAGTTATATATATATATATGCATATATATATATATATATATATATATATATATATGCTAGATCTCAGAGAACTGAATAAAAATACAATTATAACTTTTTACTCAGTTGTTCTTGGAACATTTCCAAAAATTGACAATTAAATAGGAAATAAAAAACTCATGAACAAATGAAGTAGACATGTTAAATGCACTCTTTTGGGCCATAATGAAACAATATACATTTAATAAAGGTTAGTGGAGGCATACATCGAAAATACTTTGAAATTAAATAATCAAAATACTAAGGAATGAGTGGGGTAAAGAACAATTAATAACTTTATGAAAGAAAGCAACAATGAAACATTATACTAAAATTTGTTAGATGAAATCAAAGCACTGATTAGTGGAAAAATTACATTTCTAAACACATATATCAATGAAAAAAGAACAAATCAATGTATAGGACATGCAATTAAAATAGAAATAAATTAAAATGGAAATCCTAAAAATAAAGAAAATAATTTGAAAAAAAAAAGAAAAGCACATTAATAAAGGTATCTGCTGGCTTTATGAAAAAAATAGATAAGCCATTGGTTAATTTTATTAAAAAATAAAAAAAACCTTCCATATTAAACATAGAAAGAGTGAATGCTCCAACAATGAAGTTGGAATTAAACAATTATTAAAAGCTATTGGGTCAAAAAATGCCAGAAAAACTGATCATCTTAGAGAAATTAATGAATATTTGCTAATAAATTTACAATATATGTTTGCAAATATATAGGTGGAAAATGTTTGCAAATATATAGATGAGAAAATGTTTGCAAATATATAGTTACAAAAATTTTTCCCCAAATATTTACAAGACACAAACATATGCAAAAATATAAATTGTTCAGGTTAACAGAGGATGAAATAGAATACTTAAGCAACCTTACTTTAGAAACAGATATTGAAGAATCCATTAATGAGCTAAGAAAAGAATCTTCAGGACTAGATGGATTTATATATGAATATTGTGAAAACTTAAAAGATTAATCCTAATACTAAATCCTAATACTAAATTTGAAAAAAATATTTAAAAGATTCCTGCCAAATTCCTGTTATGAGACAACTGTTTTTTATAACTAAATATGCAGAAAAGACTTTTGAATAATTGCAATACTCACTCCTAGAAATCACAGGAATAAATGCAATCATTAAAATGATAATATCCATCTAAGACCATAAACAAATATTATATGTAATTGATGTTTTCTAGAAGCTTTTCCAACAAGATGAGAGGTGAAGTAAGGGTGTCCATTGTCACCACTATTACTCAATATTGTTTTAGAATTCATTAGCTATAACAATAAGAAAAGAAAATTACATTAAAGGAATAAAAATAGGGAAAGAGGAAACAAAACCATCATTCTTTGCAGATGGTATGATAGTATACTTACAGAACCTTAGAGAATCAACTATAAAAAAATTGGAACAATTCAAAAGTTTATCGAAATGTCAGGATATAAAGTAATCTACATAAATCATTGGTATTTCTATATATGACCAACAAAATCCAGCAGGAAGAGAGAAATATAAATTCCATTTTGAATTACTACTGATTTTTCTATGGCATATGGGAGTCTGCCAGACAAGGTAAAAAATCCAGGGACAATATGAACACAATTACAAACCACTTTTCACAAAAATAAGAAAGATCTAAACAACTGGAGAAATATTATTTCTTAATGGTTAGGATGATCAAATATAATGAAAATGATAATTCTAAATAAGAGATTTACATATTTATGTTCATATCAATCAAAAAATTAAGGGATTATTTTATGGAGTTAGGAAAAATAATAACAAAATCCATGTGAAAGAATATGAGATCAAGAATATTGAGATTCAGTGAAAAAAAATAAAGGATGGCAGCTTAACATTGTAAGATTTCAAACTACATTATAAGTGGTAATAATGTAAGAAATCTGAAATTGGCCAAGAAACACAGGTGTCAGGAGAAGAAAAAAATTGGTATACAAATTATAATAGTAAATGATCATACTATATCAATGTTTGATAAATCAATGTTTTTTGGCACACTATTTGGAAAAAACTGTTGGGGAAACTGGAAAACAATTTGTGGGAAACTAGGCACATCTCACACCATATATCACTATAAAGATAAAATAGCTAAATGATTTGACATAATGCTGATATCATGAATGAATTAGGGAAAGTTGGAAATGTTAAATCTATGAATAAGGGAACAGTTTATTACAAAACAAGAAGTAGAGAGGATCATGAAAAGGTAAACTGACCATTTTGATTTTAAAAAGTTAAAATGTTTTTGCACAAAAATACAATGCTGTCAAAGTTAAGAAGAAAACAGACAACTAGTAAAATTTTTTTTTTAACATTTTTGATGAAGGACAAATTTATAAAAATAATAATGATTCCACAGTTGAGAAATGGTTAATGGATATACATAGGTAGTTTTCAAAAGATGAAATCAAAGTCATCACTAGACACAAGAAGTAATGTTCTGAATCAGTAATGGTTAGAAAATATAAATTAAAACAACTCTGTAATACCAATCTAATATGATAGCATTGACCAACATGACAGAAAAAGAAAATGACAATTCCTGAGGGGGTGTAGAAAAATAGGGACATTGTGGATGGAGCTATGAAGCAATCCAAGCACAGTGGAAATCAATTTGGAACTATGTTCAAAAAGATAGAATTGTTTTTACTTTTTGATCTATCTACTATTAGTAGTTCTCTATACCAAAGAGATCAAAGAAAAGGGGGGAAAACCTGGTTATATAAAATATTCATAGCAGGTATTTCAGTGATAGCAAAGAACTGGAAAATGGAAGGGATGCTGTACATGATATGATGGAATGCCATTTTGTCATTAGATATGATGAGTCTGATAGTTTTAGGGGGAAAAAAAAAAACTTCAGGGAAGATCTTACCTCCAGAGAGAGAACTGATAAACTCTGAGTGCAGATTGAAGTATACATTTCAGTCTTCCCTCCTTCCTCCCTCCCTTCTTCCCTCTCTCCTTCTCCCTCTCTCCCTCTCTCCCTCCTTTTCTTCTTTCCTTCCTTCCTTCCTTCCTTCCTTCCTTCCTTCCTTCCTTCCTTCCTTCCTTCCTTCCTTCCTTCCTCCCTCCCTCCCTCCCTCCCTCTCTCTCTCTCTCTCTCTCTCTCTCTCTCTCTCTCTCTCTCTCTCTCTCTCACACACACACACACACACACACACACAGACAGTATTTGTTTTCTCTTGTAACATCGTTAATATAGATTTGGTTTTCATGACTTCACATGTATAGTGGATTTCAAATTGCTCATCTTTTCAGGAAGTGGAAAAGAGGCAGGAGGAAAGCAGAAAATATTAACCTCAAAATTTTATTAAATAAATGTTAAGTTTAAGAAAAGATGTAATTGGAAGAGAAGAAAAAGAAATCAAAGTAATTAAAATAGAAAATGAGGAAACAAAACTCACTTTTTGCAGGTGATTTGATGGCATACTTTAAGAACCCTAGAGAATCAACTAAAAAAACTACCTGAAATAAACAGAATTGTAGGTTATCAACACTTTTTTTTTACATGACCTAGAAAGTCCATTAGCAAAAGAAAGAAAAATTCCATTTAAAATAACAATAAATTTTTCAATACTTGAGAGAAACCCAGAAACTATATGAACACAATTGCAAAAATTTTTTACACAAATAAAATCAGATCCAAAAACTTAGAAACTAATTTTTGATCATGGATAGCCCAAGCCAATATAATGAAAATGCCAATTCTAACTAAACTACTTTACTTCTTTAGTGCCATACCAATCAAACTACCAACAATTACTTTAGAGACCCTAGAAAAATAACAAAAATTATCTTGCAGAATATCAAGAGAACTGATGAAAAATACAAAAAAGTCAACCAAGCAATACCAGAATTCAGACTATATTATAAAGTAATAATCATCAAAATAATATTGTACTGGTTAAGAAATAGATAGATAATTGTAGTAACCTATTGTTTGACAAAGTCAAAGATTCAAAAAATGGGAAAAGGATCTACATGTGAAAAATTTTTATAGCAGTCCTTTTTAGTGTTGGTAAAATATAAGAGTTTGAGGGGATATCCATTAGGAGGGCAATGACTGAACAAGCTGTAATATATGAATATTTTTGTACCTTTAACCTTTAGCACAATACTTGGAACATAAATGCTTCATAAATGCTTTGTCCTTCTATGATCTCTATATTTCTGAGTGTTAACATATTTGGACAAAAGATGCTTTAAGTTAGTTGTATGCTGATAAAAGTATTTAAGAGGGGTTGGCTCAGGTAAAATATAAATAATACACTTTTTTAAGTTTTATCTGCATTATAAGCACTTGCTCTTAATTTTATTGGATATAGTCACACAAAAAAGGGATAAGACAGGCCCTGAATTTTACCATTTTTCAATTTCTGAAGTATAAAAACTCAAACTAAAAATTAACTATCAGTTTTCACAAGCCAGTTTAGCTGACTCCAGCACACACTTATTTTCAATAAATCTAGAGAGGATAGGTTTACATCCTTATACATTTATTTAACTACCAAAAAACAAACAGCTGCAAAACCCCAACAGTTATATTATCTAACTGTTCGATATCCCATAGAACATTAAATATAATAATAATAGCATAATGACTTTTGCTAGGCCTATTTCTATCTGAACACCATTGAAAATGACAAGAAGAATGAGAACATAATAATAATTGATAATTGTTATTATATTTGTTATTATTATTATTATGACCTGTTTTTCGAATAGATGATTACATCCCTGGTTAAAAATCTAATTTGTTTTGATAATAAACTAGTGTATGAAAGCCTCAGCTTTTCTACTGTCATTTGAATTGATTATTTATTCACAGAGAGAGCCCTCCTGGCCTGTTGAAATAGAAATTGGGCCAAATGAAATTTAAACTTCACATTTCTGGCATGCTTAATGTTCAGCGTGTAAATATGGCCCCTGAGAGAATCAGAGCGAGCTTACAAACAGATGTTTTCCCAAGTAAATCATTGATTTCTAACCTTGAGAAGATAATAAAGCTATGTCAGCTTCTCTTTATCATCAAGAGTTGTAGTCACCTATCATCCATGGGGTTTATGATGATTATAAATGACATGGTTGCAGTGTTAGCTTGAAGGGGCCTTTCTACTGTGAATCCTTTGATCTTTTTGAGGTAGAGAGGGATCTTTTCCTGAGGATGCTAGCCAACAATGATGCTCCTGTAGATCCCTTTGATTACAAGTTTTCCTCCAGTGACTGATGGTAAGAAATATTTATGAATTCCTTTTTTTTAAAAAATTAAGTTTTGCATTTGCACTAGACAAAGTAAATTCTGCTAAATTTGTGGTAGGTAGCTCTGCTACATTTGTGGTAGGTAGCCCTTGTTCCAAACATATTTCTTAAAATTTTGTAACATGCGTTAAATTGTACAAGATACAAAGTGTAGTGAACGAATCAGCACTGTCATCCTGCTTTTTTGCACTTTTGGAGGAACTGAAGAAACTAACAGTTTCTAAAATAACTTACTATAAATCTATCTGGTGCCTTGGTTAGCAGAAAAAGGTACCTTGCCTTTGAAAGTTCTCTAACTCTGCTTAGGACATTTGAATAATACACATACAGCAGTGCAGAATTTTAGAAACAGAATGATAATAGGATTTCTAAATGGGAAGGAATCTTTTATTTTATCAATTTGAATTAATTAAAAATGTGGAATTATGTCTAATAATTTGGTTAATTTGACTAAGGCCTTACAGAAAATTAGTGACAGATATGCTTCATTGGACCCTCTAGCATAGTATTTGTTCCAGTATATGGGAGTTTAGGACCAAGAGGTAATATTTTAAGAATATAAAAGATTTGGTTCTTTTCATAGCTATTAGAGGAGTGATATTGAACATGCAGGGAAAGGTAAAGTCAGGTTAAGTATATTATGAAGTCTTTACATACACAAATATTCATGTATATATACAAATATAAACATACACACATATTCAAACAATTGGATTGGATGTTTCTGCTTGGGTAGCATAGTAGATAAAATTAGACTTGAGTTAAAAACATAGCCTCAGACACATACTGAATATGTGAGTCACTGGGTAAGTCTCTTATTCCTGTTTGCCTGTTTCCTCACCTACAAAATGAACTGGAGAAGTAAATGGCATACCATTCCAGTGTCTTTTCCAAGAAAACCTGAAATGGGGTTATCAAGAGTCAGACATGACTGAAAGAAATGAACAAGATCATAACAATAACTAACAATACCAACCAATTGTCATAATTTTTAACTTAGATTTTATTGTTAGAAACTCTGGAAAATGCTATTTCATCTTTGCCTTTTTATTCAGAGTATTGTCTTGCACAAATTAGGGGCCTGGTATTTTTGGTTTGAATTGAATTAAAATAATCAGTTTTTTTTAACTCAGTCTACATGTTTTCAGGCTATTTTGAGTATAAACATTAAGTTAAAATATAAATTTGAATTAAACAATAAATAATAGTTGGGAATTTAAAAAAGCAAATTTATTTAAGTTCATCTTCTGTTTTTATTATGGAAGTTAATAATGAAACATTGTACTTTAATTGTAGGCAATCTATACAATAAATGATAGTCTGTGTCCCTTTGGTTGAATGTAAGTTATTAAAATTAACAAATACCTTGATATATCTCTCCCACGGAGTAGTATTCATTTTAAGTGGAATATCATTTTCCATTTTTTTGTAATTTCTCAGGCTTTATTTATGGGTCTTAGAATAATCCTTTCAGAATAACTGAAATATTTTATGATTTTATCCCATAACAGATTTGAAAGTGCTTTGACAACTCTAAACAATATATAAACATAATAAAAACAAGAGAACAACATAAGAAAATCTTAATCTGTCCTTACATTCAGAGAATTTATCCTTTTCTTGTACCTATCCTTTAAAAGTTTTATTTTTATTTTTATTTCCAAATTTTCTCTCTCTTTCCATTCCTTGCACCTTCATTGAATAGGCAAGATATATGATACTTATTTTTTATATATTAAATCATACAAAGCATATTTCTGCATTAGTCATGTTCCAAAAATATAAAAGAAATAGAAAGAAAGAATAAAAAACTATATGTTTCAGTCCTCACTCTCTGAATGCAACAGGTTTCTATCTGCAGGTGGAAAGCATTTTTTTTGCATAATAAATCCTTTAAATTTATGGTGTAGAACACTGTATTGAACAGAATTTCTATTTTGATAAATTGATTTGTAAACTAATTTATGGATACCTTCTAATAGTACAATTCATACTGTCTCCTGTAGTATGACCTTTTTCCCTCTTGTTTCATAAACCTTCTTCAGGGCATCTACCCCAGGCTCATGACTTGATTATTACAGTACTTTTCTCATTGGGCTACTTGCCTCCAGTCTGTCCTCACATAAATGTGAAATAGATTTTCCTAAGGTATAAATTTTATTATGTCTTTCTCCTATCACCACAAAGATCAAATTAGCAATCTTTTGATTGATTATTAAAACTCCTTTAAAATTGACTGTTTTCCTCCTTTTTATTCTTTTTATATCTACTCTTCTACCTCAAACCGGAATCCAGTTAACACTGTTCTGGATGTTCTTATAAAAGACATTCCATCTTTTGACAAGTATTTTCACTGTTCCATTCCAGTAATTCTCTTTCTCTTTATCTCTGTCTTCCAACTTTGCTGGCTTTCTTCAAGTCTCAACTAAAATATAACCTTCAAGAAGACTTTTGTTCTCTTAATGGTAGTTCCCTTTTCTCTGTTGTTGATCTAATTCATTGTGTAAATATTTTGTTTTTACCTTATTTTATGCATATTTTTCTCCCCCCTTTAAATTATTTCTATTCAGGGACTCTTTTATTTGGGTTTTTTTGGTTATTCTTGAAGTTTAGTAGAATGCCTGGCACACACACACACACACACACACACACACATACACACACACATATGTATGTATATATATATATATATGCATAACCAATATTTGTATTAAAATATAGAGTGAAGAGCAAAACCTGGTGAAGAGCTTTAGAACATACCTGGCAGGAAACAGCTCTATCAGAGAAGTGTACATTTGCAGCTCCAGACTTTTTGCATATTAGTATTGTTCTTCACCATATCAAGCTCTCTCCTACTCTGTGTTGGGTGCATTTGTTTCTTTTTGTCTGTTTTTTGCATACTAATTGTTGATCAACTCCATCTATTTTCAGGGAAAATTGATACTCTATACCACCTACCAGGGATATTAGAATTGCAAATCTTTCACTTGTTCTTTTAGCAACATGTACCAACTCCTGGTGTAATAGGCCACATTTTTCTTTTGCTTGTTTTTCTCTTTTTTTTTTCTCCAGAAAGAAACAATGATAAAATAACAGTTTTTTCACTTGTAATTTTCTTGTTCAATATCTTTATCCTATACAATCATTTGATTAGTTGATTCTCTATTTTGAATATCTAACCAACAAGATGGCAAGGAGAAGACAGCCATTGTGTTAAGTGCTCCTCTTTCCCCTAAAAGCAACATGAGAGAAACCTCTTAACAGAAACTTATTCAACAAAACCCAGAAAGAGAAGCTAGGAGAACAGCCACCAAGAAGATCTGTCTGAGGGGACTATGGGTGAACTAGGAGAGGAGAACAGAGGATCAGTGTGGGGACAGGAGCTGGGGGAAGCCAGGGGCCAGCTTCAGCCACAGATACATTGGTGAGTGGCAAGATCCAACTTTAGCTGTGGAATCTTTGGCTGGGGGGAGAGGAGGGGGAGGGGGAGTTCCAGCACTGAGTCTCAGAGCCCTTTGCCCAGAACAAACAATAAACAACCCTCATCCCCTGAGGGCAACAGAGTCCACTCAAAGTAAAGAGATTTACTCCCTTCCCCAGAACCTAGCCCAGTGTTCAAGGGCTACTCAGACCCTATTGCTGAGGACCTCAGACACTCCAGGGAAAGCAATCAGTGACCACTACTGGCTGGACCTTTGAATTACTAAGCCAAGTGAGCAAAGCCTCTAGGATCTTCAAAAACAATAATCAGAACCAGCTTCCCCCCCGCAACACAAGATCCTAGAAGGATGAAAAAAGGCGGGAGTGAGGGGGGCCCATGGAGAAATACTTAGAAAAGACAGATTCCAACCCAGAGAGATCCAGCACCACTGAGGAGAATATGAATTAGACTCCAGCCCAGAAAGACTTCCTTGAAGAAATCAGGAAGTTTTTTTTTTTTAAGTCAATTGGAAAAATTGTGAAAAGAAACTCAAGGGAAAATTAATATGTTGCTATACAAAATTAACATCTTGCAACAAGAAAACAAATCCATGGAAAATACAATTGGACCAATACAAATGATAATAAATCTCTCATATCATCATTTGGGCAAAAGCAAAAAGAAAAGGATTCTCTCAAAACTACACTAGGTCAAATGGACAACTTCTTCAAAAATAGAATTGACCAACTAGAAAAGGAGTTGCAAAGGATAAATGAAGAAAAATACCCTCTAAAAAAAGAATGGAATCGTCAGAAACTGATGACTTCATGAGACAAAAATATTGTGTTAAACAAAACCAAAAGATCTAAAAAATACAAGAGAATGTAAAATACCTCAACAGCAAAATCTACTGACCTCAAGAACGGACCAAGATGGGAGAACCTGAAAATTATGGGACTTCCTGAAAACATTGAAGAGAAAAAAAAGCCTGGGCTTAATGTTACAGGATATAATGATGGAAAATTCACCTGATATTATGGAATCAGAGGGCAAAATAGTTATTGAAAGAATACATCAATTCCCTCTGGAAAGAGATCTTAAAATGAAAACACCAAGGAATGTTGTGGACAAATTCCAGAACTATAAGATAAAAGAAAAAAAATCCTGCAAGAAGGCAGAAAGAAAAAAAATTAAATACCAAGGAGCCACAGTAAGGATTACACAGGATCTGGCCACAGAAAAATTAAGGGATAAAAGAGCCTGGAATGAGATATTCCAAAGAGAAAGGGGCTTGGAACACAGCCAAGAATCCACTACCTGGCAAAACTGAGCCTTTTCTTCCAGGGTAAAAGATGGACATTTAATGAAAAGGGAGACTTCTAAGATGAAAAAGGTATTAAAAAAAAGTCCTATCCAATGAGATGAAACTGGCTATATACCCACTTGGGAGAAAAAGTCTCATAACTCTTGAGAGAGAATATACATAACCAGAAGTGATAGATACACATAACTTTTCTGTCACTCAGATAGAATGAGTTAAAAACAATACCTCCTTAAAAAGGGGACAGTAAGGAGAAGGGATGATGGAGGGATATAGAGTAAAGGGAAACAGTTGGAGCAAAATATATTTTGCTTCAGCTGAAGTGAAAAAAAAGTAGGGGGAACAATCCTTATCTCAGACAAAGCAGATGCAAAAATAGCATTAAACAGGATAAGGAAGGAAACTATATCCTCCTAAAAGGTACCATAGATAGAACACCAGTCCTAGAATCAGGAGTATCTGAGTTGAAATTTGGCCTCAGACACTTAATAATTACCTAGCTATGGCCTCAGACATTTAATAATTACCCAGCTATGTGGTCTTGGGCAAGCTACTTAACCCCATTGCCTTACCAAAAAAACCCGCTAAAAATGTACCATAGACAATGAAGTAATTTCAATACCAAATATGTATGTACCCAATGGGACAGCATCCAAATTATTAGAGGAGAAGTTGAAAGAGCTACAGGAAGACATAGACTGTAAAACTCTACTAGTGGGAGACATCAACCTCCCACTCTCAGATTTAGATAAATTGAATCATAAAATAAACAAGAAGGAAGTTAAGGAGGTAAATAGATTGTTAGAAAACGTAGATATGATAGACCTATGAAGGAAACTGAATGGGGATAGAAAGGAATATACTTTTTTCTCTCTGCAGTATCTGGCACTCACATAAAAACTGACCATGCACTAGTGTATTAAAAACCTAATGAATAATTGAAGAAAGGCAAAAAATCATGAATACATCTTTCTCTGTTCATAATACAATAAAAACCATATGCAATACTGGGCCAGGTAGATATAGACCCAGAACTAATTGGAAACTAAATAACCTCATTTTAGAGAATGAGTGAATCAAACAAAAGATTATAGAAAATATTAATTATTTCATCCTAGATAATTACAATAATGAAACAATATGCCAAAAACCTATAGAATACATTCAAGGCAGCTGTAAGGGGATATATTATATCTTTAAAGACTTATATGAATAAGTTAGAGAAAGAAGAAATCAATGAATTATGCAACTAAAAAAATTAGAGAAAGAACAAATTGAAACCCCCCAATTAAATATCAAAATCTAAATTCTAAAAATTATAGGGGAAATTAATGAAAAATCAAAATCAAGAAAACTTTTGAAATAATAAATAAAACCAAGAGCTGGTTTTATGAAAAAAAACCAAAAAATTGATAAAGCTCTGGTCAATTTGAAAAAGAAAGAAAAATTCAAATTGCTAGAATAATAAAGGAAAAAGTTGAACTCACCACTAATGAGGAAGAAATTAATAGTTTGGAATTATTTTACTCAACCATATGCCAATAAATTTGACAAGCTAAGTAAAATGAATGAATATTTACAAAAATATAAGTTGCTCAGATTAAATGAAGAAGAAATTAAAAACCTTAATAATCCTTTCTAACAAAGTGATATTCAACAAGCCATTATTGAGCTCCTTTAGAAAAAATATCCAGGGCCAGAAGGAGTCACAAGTGAATTCTATCAAACATTAAAGGAACAATTGGTTCCAATTCTATACAAATTCTTTAGAAAAATAGATGCAGATGGAACTGTGTCTAACTCTTTCTATGACACCAATATGGTGCTGATACCTAATCCAGGAAGAGTTAAAACTGAGAAAGAAAATTATAAACCAATATCCCTGATGAATATAGATGCAAACATTTAATTTAATTTTTTATTTTTAGATTTTTCAAGGCAATGGGGTTATGTGGCTTTCCCAAGGCCACATGGCTAGGTAATTATTAAGTGTCTGAGGTCAGATTTGTACCCAGGTACTCCTGACTCCAAGACCGGTGCTCTATCCACTGTGCCATCGAGCCACCCAATGCAAACATTTTAAATAAAATCTTAGCAAAACGATTACAAGAAGTTCTTGTTAGGATAATACATTACAACTAAGTAGGATTTATCCTAGGAATTCAGGGTTGGTTCAATATTAGGGAAACTGCTACAATAATTAATTATATCAAGAACAAATGTATCAGAAATCATATAATTATATTAATAGATGCTGAGAAAGCTTTTGGCAAAATACAGCAGTCATTAATACTAAAAACACTAGAGAGTGTAGGAATAAATGGTTTGTTCCATAGAATAACAAGAAGAATCTGTCTGAAACCATCACCAAGCATTATATGCAATGTGAATTGGCTTGAGTCATTCCCAAGGTCAGTGGTGAAGCAAGGATGCCCATTATCAATACCACTATTCAATATTGTATTAGAAATGTTATCCTCAGCAATAAGAGAAGAAAAAGAAATTGAAGGAATTAGAAAAGGGAAGGAGGAGACAAAACTCTCACTCTTTGCAGATGACATAGTATACATATAGAATCCCAAAAAGTCATCTAATAAATTGCTAGAAGTAATTAGCAACTTTAGCAAAGTAGCAGGATATAAAATAAACCCTCCTAAATCCTCAGCATTTCTATATATAGCTAGCAAGATACAGCATAAAGAGTTAGAAAGAGAAATCCCATTCCAAGAAACCTCAGACAATATAAAATACCTGGGAGTCTAGCTGCCAAGGTAAACTCAAAAACTTTTTGAAAACAATTACAAAACTCTTCTACACAAATAAAATCAAATTTAAAATAACTAGACAAACATCAACAGTGCATGGATAGGTCAAGCTACAATAATAAAAATGACAATTCTACCAAAACTAAAGTATTTCTTTAGTGCCCTACCAATGAAAATTCCAAAAAATTACTTCAATGAATTAGAAAATGCTGTAAGTAAATTTATATTGAGAATTCAAAAGTCAAGAATTTCCAGGGATTCAATGAAAAAAAGTACAAAAGATGGTGACTTAGCCTTCCCAAATCCAAAATTATATTTAAAGTATCCATCATCGAAACTGTCTGGTATTGGCCAAGAAACAGAGTGGTAGATCAGTGGAATAGATTAGGTGTAATAGCAGGAAATGATTATAGTAATCTGCTGTTTGATTAAACACAAAGAGTCCAGCTATTGGGATAAAATCTCTCGCTTCAATAAAAACTCCTGGGAAAACTGGAAATTGGTATTGAGGAAACTTAGATTAGACCAAAAACCTCACACCCTATACCAAGATAAGATCCAAATGGATAATGTCTTTAGACATAAAAAGCAATAATATAGGGGTGGCTATGTGACACAGTGGATAAAGCACTGGCCCTGGAATCAGGAGTACCTGGGTTCAAAGCTGGGCTCAGACACTTAATAATTACCTAGCTGTATGGCCTTGGGCAAGCCGCTTAACCACATTTGCCTTGCAAAAAAAAAAGCAATATTATAAGCAAACTAAAAGATAAAGGAGTAGTTTACCTGTCAAATCTATGGAAAGGGTGTCAGTTTATGACCAAGCAAGAGATGGAGAACATCATTAAAAACAAGCTAGATAATTTTGATTACATTAAAATAAAAAAGCTTTTGCACAGACAAAAGCACTTGTAACCAAGATCAAAAGAAATGTAGCAAATTAGGAAACAATTTTTACAATGAGTATTTCTGACAAAGTACTCATTTCTACAATGTACAGAGAACTGAGTCAAATTTTCAAAAAAACAAGCCATTCCCCAATTGACAAATGGTCAAAGGATATGCAAAGGCAATTTACAGATGAGGAAATCAAAGCGATCCATAGTCATATGAAAAATTGCTCCATATCATTACTTATTATAGAAATGCAAATTAAAGCATCTCTGAGATATCACCTCACATTTCTCAAACTGGTCAATATGACCAGAACAGATAGTGATCAATGTTGGAAGGGATGTGGGAAATCTTGTACATTGTTGGTGAAGCTGTGAACTTATCAAACCTTTCTGGAGAGCAATTTGAAATTATGCCCACAGGGCAACAAAAATGTGTATACCCTTTGATCCATCAATACCACTACTGGGTCTATACATCACTTGTACAAAAATATTTGTAGCAGCCCTGTATGCTAGCAAAGAATTGGAAATTAAGTGAATGTCCTTCAATTGGGGAATGGTTTAACAAACTGTGGTATATGTATGTCACTATTTTTTTTTATTAGAAACCAGGGTTGGGAATTCAGAGAAGTCTGGAAGGCTTTTGCATGAACTGATGCTGAACGAGATGAGCAGAACCAGAAAAACACTGTACTCCCTAACAGCATCATGGGGGTGTGGATCAACCTGGATAGACTTGCTCATTCCATCAGTTCAACATTCAGGGACAATTTTGGGCTATCTGCAATTGATAATACCATCTATATACAGAGAAAGAATTATGGACTTTGAACAAAGACCAAAGACTATTACCTTCAAATTAGAAAAAAAATCATTATCTTATTATGTAATTATCCTATCTCATACTTTATTTTTCTTCCTTAAGGGTACGATTTCTTTGTCATCATATTCAACTGAGATAAATGTATACCATGCTGAACTATCAATGATATGCAATGTAAAGACTAACAGAATGCCTTTTGTGGGGGGTGGGGGGGAGAAGCTGGAATGGGGATAAAATTGTAAAACTCAAAATAAATAAAATCTTTCTAAAAAAAATCTAACCAGATATCAAACTGAAGGACAAACTCTATTGTCTGTCCATTCACCTATGTATTGTGGTCCGCATAATCTATTTTTCCTTTGAAAAGGTTCCACACTTTCTTTCTTCTCATTCTCTCTGTATCTGTCTCCATCTCTGTCTGTCTCTGTATTGTCTCTGTCTTGTCTCTGTCTCTGTTCCTTTCTCTCTGTCTCTGTTTCTCTGTCTCTCTGTCTCTCTGTTGCTCAGTCTCTGTTTCTATTTCTGTTTCTCTCTCTGTTTCTGACATTTTCAAAATGCTGTGAAGTGTTCTGGGGCATAATAAAAACATGAAATTGGCAGTCACAAATAGGATCATCCAGAAAATCTCACCATTTTTAAAGAATTACTCTTTCATTTAAATCTCATGTTTTCTATCCACTCTGAACAGAAAACATATTAACATATATACATCCCCATGATATGCCTTGCTTGTTATTAATTATCATATAACCATTGAACAAAATGATCCATGTGGTTCAATCTCTCAAGGAATCCTTTCCTTTATAATTTTGACTTATAAAAGAAAATGTGAGAGGATGACAACAGTCTCTGAAGTAGAATTTTACTGTATCTTGTTGAATACATTTTTTACAAAGCATAAAATTATAATCAAAGTAGATTTTTTTTTGCTCTGTTTCTTAGGTTTTCTTTTGCAAGGCAATGGGGTTAAGTGGCTTGCCCAAGGCCACACAGCTAGGTAATTATTAAGTGTCTGAGGTCGCATTTGAACTCAAATCCTCCTGACTCCAGGGCCAGTGCTCTATTCACTGCACCACCTAGCCACCCCCAAAGTAGATTTCTTTTTATATTTTCTATTCCTCCTGTCAGTTTTATCACTATAAAGATGTGATCTACTCTACAATATAAATTGTGAAAACTTATTTCTTCTCATATATTTTCAAAGATGACTTCCAAAGTGTATGTTAGTAACCTTAAAACTGCATTTGTATTTTATCTATGATTTATTTTTTTAGGAATTTAATATTCCCACCTACTTTAATCATGATATCTCTGGAAGTTCTTGAATGTTCTCAAAATTTTGACATCTAATAAAGACTGTTTATTCTTGGCTTTGTTCTCTTTCTTGTTTTGCTTGATGCTATTCTTACTTCTTTCATCCACCAAATAATCAATCAATCAATCAAACACTTTCTACATGCCAGACAATATGCTAATCATTAAAGTTATTAAAAAAGACAAAAACACAGTAGATATTTTGATATTAAGGTTAAAAATATGCATCTTAATTCATTTGTGCCAGGTTGTTATAAAACACTTTCATCTCTTTTCAGCTTACATCTGTTGCCTCCTTCCAATTCCATCCTAAAATGTTCTCAGTATAGTTCATTTCTATTGACTCATTTATCCAACTTTCTATAAATTTGCTTCTCATATGCATTTGTCCTGTTATTTTATTATAGGTAAATTTCTCATAGAATAGTGTTTTCTATTCCTTTTATTTTTTCAAATAATTTTTTCATGACCATTGATAAAAACACGTTTCTCTATTGAATTAAGAGACCAGGTATTTGCTAACTGATATAGTTTCTATTCTCTTTTCTCTTTCTCTCTCTCTCTCTCTCTCTCTCTCTCTCTCTCTCTCTCTCTCTCTATCTCTATCTCATTGTAAATTACATATATTAAAATTCCTTTTGAAACATGCCAGTAAATGCTAATCTTTGTTGTGTCATCCACTCTTATCGTTTTTAAATATCAGCTCATTTAAATATGTCATTATGGAGTTGTTTAAACATACTTCCAGATATTCAAGTTAATTGTAATTTATTAGTGAAAACAAAATCCTTAGTGAAAATTCAAAATCTTTTTCTTGAAACAAATATTATGAAGTACGAATATGACCCTAATCAGTTTTCTAATTTTCTAATTTCTTTTCTGCAAGGTAATGTGGTTAAGTGACTTGTTCAAGATCATTCATCAAGTACAGATCAAGTGTCTAAGGCCAGAATTGGACTCATATCCTCCCACTCTAGGGCCAATGCTCTATCCACTGCTACCTACTTGTCTTTCTAACTGTAGACGATTGTTGGTATTATAGAAGATTTTAATTTAACTATACAAAAAAGTCAAAATGTTACTTAATAGAATAGGAGCAAAATGAAATAATTGCAGTACTAGAGTGAGAGTGTTCAGAGACAGGAAAAGAAATAGTTGAGTAAGAAAGAGAGAGAATTGTGATGGTACTTACTTGCCTATTTCAAATAGAAAATGTTCTAACAGGAACACTTTGTATTGGAAGAAATAAAGAGCATGTTAAAGAGTCTGAGATCTTAGTGAGATCTACCTGCATTTTCTATTGTCTAGCTGAAAGTTTTATGTTATTAGCATTTGTTTTCTACAAGTGCATAATTAGAATCATGTGGGATATCTATTCATAACACCACTGAGGATGTTTAGAGATGAAGCTTAGTAGTATAGTATTTAAATTATCTGTTATTGAGTCACAAAACTATATGTTCAAATCATTGACATTTTTAACACTAACATTAGTGTGACCCAAGGTGACTCACTTAACCATTATCAGCTCCAGTAAAAAGAAGAAAATAATAGCTCCTACCTAAGGTTATTGTAAGAATGATATATGTATATATGTATGTATGTATGTATGTGTGTGTTGCATTGCAAACTTTAAAGATATTAATTAATTAGATAAAAATTGAATAACAAATTAGATATGAGGTTAGCTAGAGAAATATAAAAGTCTCATTACTGTGACTGTTTCATTATACTATAAGAAAGAGGGTGGTATGCCATCAAATTATTAGTGATCATGGTGCTGGAAGTCAGCATAAGAAGAAACTTCTAGGAAGATTAAGATAGATTTAGCAATGTGACGAGAAGAGTACTTCAAAGCATTTCTTTTGCTGGTTTTCCTGTAGAATCTGTTACATTTGTTAGTTTTGGAACAGTTGATGGTAGTAATCAATAAAGATAGAGATTATTAGTAGAAACAATATCCAAGCTGTCTTCTCAGTTTTTTGTAGGAGCCTAATTCTGCAAGGATTAATTTTGATAGTTATTTTGAATAGTATTGTTCACTGGCAACTAATGGCCCAAAGAAAAATGTCTATGAATAGACCCTCATTTAAAAAAGTTGCTTAATAGCATTTTATTTTTTTAAAGTATTTTATTTAATGCATATCTAAGTACAGTTTTCCAACTTTTCCCATGAGAGAACCTGAATGAGATAAAATGAGGATAGAAAGAAATACTCCATACCATTTAATTAATTTCTTCTTACTTATTAATTTATTACAAGAAGTAAGTTTAAAATCTGTAATTATGAAGGGGGAAAATTGCTAAAACAGACTTGAAAAAATACTAAAATGATTTTAACAAACTACAAGGAAGAGAATACATACCATTCCTGAAAATATTTTTCAAAACCTACTTTAACCTTTGTCCTTTGATTTATCATTTTTATATTATCCTGAATAGAGTAGTTCCATCAACAAACACTTATTATTTATAATAATCATGCAGTTTCATATTTTTACCATAAAATTAATATTAGAAATAGCATACAGATGAGTTTCATATCAATAAAACTATTGAAACATAACATGACATTCATTACCTGTAGTGCAATAATTAGACTCACATGCTCTTTGATTCATTTATTTCTGTCACTGAATGATTATTTTCAGATACCTGCTGCATTTACAGGAGTGAAATTTTAAATTCATTTTCTTATCCTTGCAAACCTCCACTTTTGAAAAGACATAATTTCAAATAAGATTCTTCATCGATCAAAATGTTGTTGCTAGAATCTCCATTTGTAGGGTAGACCACTGCTTATTGATTTTGATTTTTTCAGTTATCTAATACCCCTTGCGTTTGATCATGTAATTTATGGAATCTATCATAGTCATCTGATGGAAATTTAATTATGGGAATATTGATCCATTAATCTAACTGCTCCCGAAACTTTGCTTTAAAAAAAAAATGATAAATGACAAAGTTACATTCAATTAAAAATAAGCTTTAAAACATGCCATTCCCATCCTGATTTATATCCTTTCAACTTCTGTATAATAACCTGCTCATGTTTTTTAGCTTAAAGTACTCAAATATTCCCTCAACATTTTCATTTGCTTTATCTTTTTTTAAAATGCTACTTCTTCTGTTCTTCACTTAGGAAGAGAACTTAGTGGTGTAGCACAAAGAACAGTGGACTTTGGAGTCATTTGAATTCTGACTATGAAACTTACTAGCAGTTCAATACTGTGCAATTATATAATGCAATTCCTTTGTTAATCACCCCCAATTATTCTCTAGATAGCTTACTTTGTGTTTTTGTGTATGTATGCTTCTGTGTGTGTGTGTGTGTGTATTTGTACATCTTATTTCCCCAGAAGATTGCAGCTCCTTCAGGGAATGGACTCTCTTTTGCCTCTTTTTTTTTTTTGTATCAATGCCTGTATTCTAGTAGACACAATAAATGTTGATTGATTGATTGATTGACTTAACCTCTATCAGTTTCAGTTTCCTCATCTGTAGAATGGAGATAGCCAAGGGAACTGACCTCACATGGTAGTTATGAACATCTTTATATATATGAATGTTTATGTGAGTATGTATATGTGTCTGAATATACTGATGCACTATATAAATGGTAGCTATCATAAGTATTATTAAATCAGTTCTTTAGGTGTCTATTTGTTTTGCAAAAGCTAAATGTTAACATAGACAAACTAAGTTATATGACTATTTCCCTTGCGTTATTACATAGTTTACTAATATAGAAGAATAATTGTTATCCTTAGGTGACTTTTCAATGACTAGAGACTTTCTTAGAAACATAGTCATTGTTTTCACAAAGAAAACTCAAATTAATACCAACTTGATGAAGACTAGTTCCCTGAAGAACTACTGAAGTCCAAATACTGGTTATTTTTGTTTTAAAGTCACTTTCTGTGGTATCAGAATAGTCAAATAAGAAAAAATGTAATTGGTTGCTTTTATACATACAATGTTTTCCAGTCAACAGTATGACATACATATATACAATCAACAGTATATACATACATACATGTATGCATTTATGTATATGTATGTGTATAAATATATACATATAAAATGCATTTAAATAATCAAGGCAAGTCACTTAACCACACTGTCTTGCAAAAACCTAAAAAATAAAATAAAAATGCATAGATATCCAATGCAGATTTAAAAGAAGAGTCATTTCCCTACTAACAAATGGTCAAAAAATATCAATAGATATCTTCTTTTTTTTTAGGTTTTTGCAAGCTAAATAATGTTAAGTGACTTACCCAAGACCACACAGCTAGGAAATTATTAAGTGTTTGAGGTCAGATTTGAACTCATCTCAGCTACTCCTGACTCTAGGGCCAGTGCTCTATCCACTGCACTACCTAGCCACCCCCAATAGATACCTTTTAAATGGAAAAAACCCGAACTCTTTAAAATGAAAAAAAAATGCTCAAAATCATTGTTCATTAGATAATTGCAAAATTAAATAAACCTGAGATTCTATTTCTCATGTATCATTTAGAAAAGAATGACTAAAATGAAAATAAAATTTCAGAAGGACTTGGGGAAAAAAGTTTATTTAATGCACTGTTGTTGGAAATGTACATTGGTTCAAAATTTCTATAAAGGAATTTGTAATACTGAACTAAAAGTTGCTAAATGGTATTTACCCTTTTACTCAGCAAAACCACTGATATGGAACTTCTAGGGCAGAGCCTAGATGGTGATGAGAAGCTAGCATTCTTCCAGATTTTTTCCCTTCTCAATATTAAATAAAGATTCTAGACAGATAAAGCTGCAGATCCTATCAACAAAAAAAAAGAAAAAAGATCAAAACATTTTCAACTGTAGACATTATAGAGGATCTTCAGTGAAGATCTCTCTTTGGGAGAGAAGGGGAAGCAAAGTCTAGCTAGGCTGCAGTGATAGTAAGCCAGCAGGAGGCTTCTGGCCATAGTGCAACCCAGATCCCAGAAGTTAAACAACAACCCATGGCCTAGAAGTTAGACTAAAGACTAGGTTACAGCAGCCAGATATCAGGCCAGCAAGGAGAGTTCCATCCTCAGACAAAGTCTGAACCCTGGGGAAACTGGATTGGGTACAAACTATTGCAAAGGCAAAGCCTAGACCTAAAGAAGAAAACAAATCTCTGCATAGTCAATGCCTGGGATACATAGGAAACATCTTGGCAAGTTATAACCCAGGAACCAGATCCTAACCACAGTAGAAAAAGCTCAGGATTATACTTCCTATAGCCAAGAAGCAGCACTCAACAATCAAAATGAGCAAAAACACCAAAGAATGTTAACCATAGGAAGCTACTATTCTGATAGAGATGATAAAAATACCATCTCAAAAGAAAAAAAGTAGTGACAAATTACATACATAGGAAATCTCTAAGGGGTTTATGAATTGGACTCCAATCCAAAAACATCATAGAAGAATGTAAAAAAAAAAAAAGATGATAAAACCAAAGAAGAGAGGTAGAAGAAACATGGAAAAAAATGAGAATGATTCAGGAAAATTATGAAAAATTTGCCAAAGAAATCATCTCCTTTAAAGGTAAATGTAACCAACTAGAAAAGGAATGAAACACCTAAAAGACAAACTGACTGAGTGTAAAAAAATTATTAAACTCAGCTAAAAGTCAAATCAATAAATTGGAAAAGGAATGCAACTAAGAAAAGTAAAATTGACCAAATGGAAAAGGAAAATGACTCATAGAAAAGTAAAACTAACCAACTGGAAAAGGAAACACAAAAGCTAACTGAAGAAACATAGAATTAAACAAATTAGAATTGGAGAAATAGAAACTAATGAATCTATGAACATCAAGATATATCAAACAAAATTAAATGGTTGAAAATATTGAAGAAAACATAAAGTATCTTTTAGGAAAATAAACAACCAGGAACATAGATCCAGAAGAGACAATTTACAAATTATTGGTCTATCAGAAAGCCTAGATTAAAAACTTATCTTTCAGGTAATTATCATAGAAAACTCTCCTAATATACTAGATCAAGAAGATAAAATAACCTGGTGTCCCAGGACTTAGAAATGCAGACAAAATTAAATCAGAAGTAACTTTCCTTTATTAGATACTTAGGGGTTTGTAGCACAATAGGGGTAGAGGGTGAGAGCCTACTTAGAAGGGTTGGAAATAAAGAGAATAGGAAGTGATTTTATGTTAATCCATAGTTTAGTGAATGTGGATTTTTAGTACCATGTTGAGGTGCTAAAGGGACAGAGGGAGAGAATGTACTGGATACTTTAGTTGGGAGGATTGTAGAGTTCTGGTTCCAGTACAACAGAGATGGAAGAAGAGAGTGTACTTAGAGGTACTGGACATGGAAACATAATGAAGGGATTTTGCTTTGCTTGGTACTTTGGCTACAATTGGAGGGAGTGGGTTTGAGTGGGGTATAAATGATTAATGAAATGATTTGACTTTGTATGATACTTTAACTCATGAGTAATGGGTGTCCCTAAAGGATACTTGCAAAAGGAGTAAGATATAAAATGATTATTACCTGATATAATTTATGACTCTTGAGAAGTATATTTCTAATGAGACAGATGAGAGGAAGATTATTAATGACTATGAGGTAATGCTTATTATCAATCAATCAATCTTTGAGAACTATACTTCTATCAGAACAGATAAAAAGAGTTATAAGTGACCCCTTTCACAAAGGGGTTGTAAATGCATGACAGTATTAAAGCAATGAAAACATAAAAAGAAAGTAGATAACACCTGGTGAAGAGGCACAAAAACCTATTATGGTAGAGGGAAAGAGGAATAAATCTAATCAGAGAGGAATTAACATATATTCTCCAATGGGTATAAAAATCTATCCCACCATACAGGGAAGTAGGGGGTGGAGAAGAGAAAGGGGAAGAAGGGATTATTGACAAAAGGGAAGCTGAAAGTAAAAGTGAAAGCAAAGTAAAAGGTAAGATTTAAGCAAAAAATTAAAGGGGAAAAGCAGGAAAATTTTGGTGAAGAATAAGTGCAAAGGAAAGAAAAAAGGATGAATGGGGAAAGAGTATGGAAGGAAATACAGAATTAATAATCTTAACTTCAATTGTGAATGGGATGAAATCTACCATAAAATAGCAGCCAGCAGAATAGATTAAAAATCAGAATCCAACAATGTGATGTTTACAAGAAACACAGGGTAAAGGTAAAAGACTGGAGCAAAATTTAATTATGCTTCAGCAGAAGTAAATAAAAGTCAGGGTTAGTGATACTGATTTCAGACAAATCAGAAGCAAAAATAGATCTTATTGAATGGAAAAGGAAGGAAGATACAACTTCTTAAAAACACCATAGACAATGAAGTTATATCACCACACACACACACACACACACACACACACACACACACACACGTGCGCACGCACATGCACACAAACACACACATGCAAACACATTTATTATAAATAAACCAAGTGGTATAGCATGCACTTTTTTTTAAATTAAAGATTTTATTTATTTTAATTTTTACAATTTTTTTGCCTAATCTTACTTCCCTCCCTCCCACCCCACACAGAAGGCAATGTGTTTACATTGTTTCCATGGTATACATTGATCCAAGTTGAGTGTGATGAGAGAGAAATCATATCCTTAAGGAAAAACATAAAGTATAAGAGATAGCAAGATCAGACAATAAGATATCAGGTTTTCCCCCCTAAATTTAAGATAATAGTCCTGGGTCTTTGTTCAAACTTCACAGTTATTTCTCTAGATACAGATGGTATTCTCCATTGCAGAGAGCCCCAAATTGTCCCTGATTGTTGCACTGATGGAATGAGCAAGTCCATCAATATTAATCATCGACCCGATATTGCTGTTAGGGTGTACAGTGTTTTTCTTCTGCTCATCTCACTCAGCATCAGTTCATGCAAATCCTTCCAGGCTTCCCTGAATTCTCATACCTCTTGGTTTCTAAAAGAACAATAGTGTTCCATGACATGCATATACCAAAGTTTGCTAAGCCATTCCCCAATTGAAGGACATTTACTTGATTTCCAATTCTTTGCCAGCACAAATAAGGATAATATAAATATTTTTGTACAAGTGTTGTTTTTATCCTTTTTTTCATAATCTCTCAAGGGTATAGACACAGTAGTGGTATGGCTGGATCAAAGGGTAGGCATATTTTTGTTGCCCTTTGGGCATAGTTCCAAATTTCTGTCCAGAAATGTGGGATGAGTTCACAGCTCCACCAACAATGTAATAGTCTCCCAGATTTCCCACAACCCTTCCAACAATGGTCATTATCCTTTCTGGTCATATTGTCCAGTCTCAGAGGTGTGAGGTCTTACCTCAGAGAAGCTTTAATTTGCATTTCTTTAATAAGTAATGATTTAGAGCACTTTTTCATGACTATGGATAGCTTGGATCTCCTCATCTGTAAATTGCTTTTGCATATCCCTTTACCATTTGTCAATTGGGGAATGGCTTTTTTTTTATATCTGACTCAGTTCTCTGAATAATTTAGAAATGAGTGCTTTTTCAGAAAAATTAGTTGTTAAGATGTTTCCCATTTTGCTACAATTGGTTACAGTAGTTTTGTCTGTGCCAAAGCTTTTTAATTTAATGTAATTGAACTCATCTAGTTGGTTTTTAGTGATGTTCTCTATCTCTTCCTTAATCATAAACTGCTTCCCTTTCCATTGATCTGACAGGTAAACTAGTCCTTGATCTTTTAATTTGCTTATAGCATTGTTTTTTATATCTAAATCCTGTATCCATTTGGATTTTATCTTGGTGTTGGTCTAATCTACATTACTTTCATTCTAATTTCCAATTTTCCTAGCAGTTTTTTTTATCAAAAAGAGAGTTTTTATCCCAATAGCTGAACTCCTTGGGTTTCTCAAAGAGCAGATCACTATAATCATTTCCTAATATTGCACCTAGTCTATTCCATTGCTGCACCACTCTATTTCTTAGCCAATAACAGCCAGTTTTGATGACTGATGCTTTATAATATAATTTTAGATAAGATAGGGCTAAGCCCCCTTCTTTTATACTTTTTCTCATTGAATCCCTGGAAATTCTTGATTTTTAATTTCTCCATACGAATTTACTTACAACCTTTTCTAACTCATTAAAGTAATCTTTTGGAATTTTCATTGGTAGGGCACTAAACACATAGTTTAGTTATGGTAGAATTGGTATTTTTATTATTTTAGCTCTACCTATCCATGAGCAGTTGATGTTTGTCCAGTTATTTAAATCTGATTTAATTTGTGTGAGAAGTGTTTTTTAATTGTTTTCAAAAAGATTCTGAGTCTGCCTTGGAAAATAGATTTCCAGGTATTTTATATTGTCTGAGGTTACTTTGACTGGGATTTCTCTTTCTAGTTCTTCCTATTGTATCTTGCAAGTCATATATAGAAAAGGTGAGAATTTATGAGGGTTTATTTTATATCCTGCAACTTTGCTAAAATTGCTAATTGTTTCCAGTAGTTTTTTGGATGATTTCTTGGGATTATCTAGGTATACCATCATGCCGTCTGCAAAGAATGAGAGTTTTGTTTCTTCTTTCCCAATTCTAATTCCTTCAATTTCTTTTTCTTCTCTAATTGTTGAAGTTAACATTTCTAATATGATATTGAATAGGAATGGTGATAATGGGCATCCTTATTTCTCCCCCGATCTTATTGGGAATGCCTCTAGCCTATCCCCATTGAATATAATGCTTGTTGATGGTTTTAGATAGATACTAGCATGCACATTCTCACAGTAGAAAATGAATGAATTATAAGGAGACATAGACATAGACACTACAACCTCACATTCTCAGAATTAGAAAAATTTAACCACAAAATAATCAAAAAGGAATTTAATAAGGTAAATAAAATTTTAGAAAACTTAGATATTATAGACTTTTGCAGAAAATTGATTGATGATTGAAAAGACTATATCATTTTCTCTGAAATACATGGGATATACTAGGGCATAAATTACAATCAAATGCAGAAAGGCAGAAATACCAAATGTATACTTTTCAGATCATGATGCAATAAAAATTTACATGTTATAAAGAACCATTTGAAGATAAACCAAAAATTAATTGGAAATTAAATAACTTAATTTTTAAAGAATGAGTGGATCAAACAACAAATCATAGAAATAATCAACCATTTCACTGAAGAAAATAATAACCATGAGACATCATACCAAAAATTTGTGGGATACAAACAAAGCAATTTTTAGAGGAAATTTTTTTAGCTCTAAAGACTTCTATGAATGACATAGAGAAAGAGTAGAACAATGAATTGGGTATGCAACTTAAAAGATAGAGAAAAGAAAAAAATTAACATCCCCAATTAAATACCAAATTAAAAATTCTGAAAATCAAAAGGAGATTAATGAAATTGAAAGTAAGAAAACAATTGATCTAATAAATAACACTAAGGGTTTTTTAATGAAAAAATACAATAAAAATAATTCTTTTATTTATCTTATTTAAGAAAAAGAAAGAATACTAAATTTCCATTATCAAAAATGAAAAGGTGAACTCACCATCAATGAGGAGGAAATTAAAGTGATAATTCAGAGGTATTTTGCTAACTGACAAATAAATTTGACAAACTTGTGAAATGGATGAATACTTGCCAAAATAAAAATGACCCAGATTGACAGAAGAGGAATTAAAATACTTAAGTAATCTCATTTTAGAAAAAGAAATTGAAGAAACCATCAATAAACTCCCTAAGAAAATGTTTCCAAGTCTAGATAGATTCACAAGAGAATTCTACCAAACATTTGAAGAAAAATGAATTCTAATTTTACATAAATTATTTTTAAAAATAGGAGGAATTGGGTGGCTAGGTGGTGCAGTGGATAGAGCATTGGCCCAGTAGTCAAGAGTACTTGAGTTCAAATCCAGCCTCTGACACTTAATAATTACCAGTTTTGTGGTCTTGGGCAAGCTACTTAACCTCACAGCCTTGCAAAAAAAATACTAAACAAAAATAGGAGGAATTTCTTTCAAATAATTTTCCTGACAACAATATTGTGCTGATATCTAAATGAAGTAGAGTCAAAACAGACAAAAATAATCAAATCAATCACTAATGAGCATTGATGCAAAAATTTTAGATAAATTTTTTAGCACAGAAATTGCAAGAAGTTATTTATAAGATAAGATAAAATCAACCAAGATAAGATAGGATTTATATCAGATGGGAAGGAATGATTCAATATTAGGAAATCAATCAACAAAATTGAACATATAAATAAAATAAAACTAACAGAAATTATTTGATTATATCAGTAGATACTGAAAAATTCTTTGATGTAATACAACATTTATCCTATTAAAATTACTAGAGAGTAAAGAAATAAATGGAGTTTTCCATAAAATAATAACTATATATCCCAAACTATCAATAAACATTACATATAATGGGGATAAATTAGGAGCATTTCCAATAAGATCATGGGTGAACCAATGATACCAATTTTCATCATTACTATTCAAAATAGTATTGGAAATGTGTTAGCTTTAGCAATAAGAGAAGAAAAAATTTAAGGAAATAGAATTAGCAATGAGGAATGAAAGCCTTCATTCTTTGCAGATGATATGATGATAAACTTAGAGAAGCCTAGAAAATTATCTAAAAATTTCCTAAAACAATTGACCACTTCTACAAAGTGGCAGTATATAAAATGAGTTCATATAAATCATCATTTCTATGTGATCAACAAAGCTCAAGGGCAGGAGAGAAAGTCCAATTAAAGCAATTGCAGACAGCATAAAGTTCTTGGGAATCTACCTCCCAAGACAAGGCCAGAAACTGAATGAACTCAATTACAAAATACTTTTCACAAAATAAGTCAGGGCTAAACAATTGGAAAAAAATGACACTTGCTCATGGTTAAGCTGAGATAACATAATAAAAATCACAATTCCAGCCAAATCACCTATTTAACCCAAATCAATCAAACTACCAAATAACTATTTTACAGAGCTAGAAAAAATAGTAACAAAATTCATCTGGAGCAATAAAAAGTCAGGAATATTAAGGGAACTAATGAAAGCAATGTAAAGGAAGGTTGCCTAGCTTTAGCAGATCTAAAACTGTACCATAAAGTGGCAGACATCAAAACTTTCTGGTACTAGTTAAGAAATAGAATACTGGATCACTGGATTAGGATAGGTACAGACAAAACAGTAGTAAGTTATGATAGTGATCTGTTATTTGAGAAACTCAGATATTAGCTTCTGGGAGAAGAACTCACTATTTGATAAAAATTGTTGGGGAAAACAGGAAAATAATATGGCAAAAACTAGGCATAGACTCATATCTCACATACCAAAATAAGATCAAAATGAGAACAGGATTTATCCATAAAGGGTGATACCACACACCAATTAAGAGTTCAGGAAATACTTTATCTGTCAGCTCTATGGAAAGGAGAGAAATTAATGTCCAAACAGTAAATAAAGGACATTATATTAAGCAAAATGGATGATTTTGAATAAATTTTAAATAAAAAAATTGCATTGATTCTGCCAATGCTGCCAAGATTAGAAGGAAAATAGAAAGCTGAGAAACAATTTTCACAGCTAGGGATTCTGATAAAGGTCTCATTTCTAAAATATGTAGAGAATTTTATTACATTTATAAGGTTACAAGACATTCTCCAATTGAAAAGTGGTTAAAGTAAATGAACAAGCAATTATCAAATGAAGAAACTAAAAGTATAAACTATCATATGAAAAACTACTTCAAATCATTACTGATTAGAGATATGCAAATTAATACAACTATTAGATATCACCTCACAAATATCAGATTGGATAAAAAGAAAATGGAAAGTGATTAATGTTGGAGAGGTTGTGGGAGGATTGAGATATTAATGCATTGTTGATAGAGTTGTGAACTAATTCAACCATTCTGGAGAGTAATATGGAACTATGCTCAAAGAGCATTAAAAGCAATCACAATACCAGCAATACCAATACTAGCCATATATTCAGAAGAAATCATAAAAAATAAGATATGTCTCATATGTTCCAAAATATTCATAGCAGTTCTTTTTGTAGTGGCAAAGAATTTGAAATGAAGGGTATGTCCATCAATTGGGAAATGGCTGAACAAGTTATATCATCTGAATATAATGTTATATTAATGTTCTATAGGAAACCATGAATTGCTGAGATGTTTGAAAAGAATTATACAATCCATTGTATGCAAAAACAGCAATACTGTAATATTGATAAATGGAGAAAGACACCAATACTTTGAAAGACAGAGAGACTATTGAAAAACTCTGAGTACAAATTGCAATATATTTATTTTCATATTATTTTCTTGATTTTTTAGCAAAACATCTAATATGGAAATATATTTGCATCAATTCACATGTACCTTTCCTAACATATTGTTTGTCTTCTCAATGATTTACTGGGGTACCGTAGGCAAGTAGAGAATTTTGAATGCAAAATGTAAAAGGAAAAGAAAATGACTAAATAAACAAATTAAAAGAGTTTTTAGAAAAAAATTCTTACTGCAGTTTCAATTAATTGAAAAATAAATGTTTACATAAATTATTGAGTAGCTGGATAACTTGTGATAGATGAATATTACTAAATATTATTCTTTTCTAATATTTGTTGAAGGTGTTGATTTCAGAGAAATAAACTTCATGTAACCTTATGCAGATAAAAGTGATCAGAATTAAAAGTATGATTTATATAATTATAACAATACTGTAAAGAAGAAAAATCATGAAAGACTCAAGATCTTTGATAAATGCAAGGATAAATCATGATTCAAGAGAATCCATGATGACGCAGACTTACAACCTCCTGTTCAAGAGGTAAAAGACTCAGGGTGCTGCTTTACACAGATACCTTTTTGGATGTGACTGATACAAGAATTTGTTTTTCTTGCTTGTTTTACAAGGGTTTGTTTTGTTTTCATTTTAACAAGATAAAACTAAGAGAAAAAATATTTTTTTTTTCCTTAAAAGAAAAGATTTGGATTTCTGGTCAAGATGGTGGAAAGAAGACAGGCACTGTGGTAAGGTGCTAATTATTACAACATGAAAGAAACCTCTTAACAGAACTTCCATCAACAAAACATAGAAAGAGAAGCTAAGAGAACACTTACCAAAAGGTCTTTCTCAAGAGACCATGGGTGAACTGAGAGAAGAGAGCAGAGAGAGAGAGTATGGGCAGCGGTGGTGGAGTGAAGGCACAGGATCAACCTTAGCTGCAGAGGCTTTGGTGAGTGGTGGGTCCAAGGACCTACTTTAGCCATGGTACCTATGGCTAGGGGAATGGTGTTTTGATGAGTCCCAGCTGGGCTGGAAGGCAAGTTCCATCACAGAGAGTTGTAGAGCATGGTTAGAGATTGAATTGGGGCTGGGGGCCTGAGCTCCATACTTTCAGCAGAGCCCTCTTTCCAGAACAAACAGTAATTGCCCCTCCACCCCTACAGTTTCAGGTGTGGGCAGCAGAGCTCCCTTGGTTAAAAGGGAAATTAACTATCCCCCACCCCCAGTCTCCATCCCATTGTTTAAGGGTCTATTCAGAACCTGCTGCCACTGCTGCTCCTCACTCCCTGCTGTCCTAGAGAGAGGACCTCAAACACTCCAGAGAAAACTACCAACAACACCTACTGATCGGCCCACTTGGAGTTACTAAGCCCAGTTAACAAAGCATCTAGGATTTTCAAGAGCAAACCACTGAGAGCCAGCCTGTAACCCAACACAATATCTTATGAAAATGAAGAAAGGCCAGCAGAAAAGGGGGCCCATTGAGAATTACTTTGAACACACAGAGTCTAACCCAGAGAGATCTACAACTTCTGAGGAGAATATGAATTGGTCTACAGCCCAAAACAGATTTCCTTGAAGAAATCAGGAAGGAATTTAAAAATCAGTTGGAAAAAATTGGGAAAAGAAACGAGAGAAAATTAACATGCTGCAAGAGAAAATTAAAATCTTGCAAGAAGAAAACAAATTCTTAGAAAATATAATTGGACAAATCCAAAATGTGAGTAATTCTCTCAGATCCTCAACTGAGCAAATACAAAAAGTAAATGATTCTCTCAAAGCTACACTTGGACAAATGGAAAATTCCTTCAAAAGTAGAATTGACTAATTAAAAAAGGAGTTGCAAAAAGTAAAGGAAGATAATTCTTCTCTAAAAATAAGAATGGAATTTATGGAAACCAATGACTTCAAGAGACAACAAGATTCTGTTAAACAAAACCAAAATATTGAAAAAATAGAAGAAAATAAAAAAATACTTAATCAGCAAAAGCACTGACCTCGAGAAACTATCAATGAGAGATAACCTAGGAATTATTGGTCTCCATGTAAATATTGAAGAGAAAAAAAGGCTGTGCTTAATATTGCAGGATTTCATGTTGGAAAATTGTCCTGTTTCATGGAACCAGAGGGCAAAATAATTATTGAAAGAATACATTCATACCTTCCAGAAAGAGAACCTAAAATGAAACCACCAAGGAATGTTGTGGTCAAATTCCAGAACTCTCAGATAAAAGAGAAAATTCTGCAAGCAGACAGAAAGAAACAATTTATATACCAAGGATCCACAGTAAGGATTACACAGGATCTGGCTGCATCAACATTCAGGGATTGAAGAGCCTAGAATGAAATATTTGAAAGAGTAAAGGAGCTGGGAATGCAGTCAAGAGTCCAGTACCTGGCAAAGCTGAATATTCTCTTCCAGGTGAAAAGATGGACATTTAATGAAATGGGAGACTTTCAACATTTTTTGATGAAAAGACCAGAGTTAAATAGAAAATTTGGACATCAAACAGGAGACTCAAGAGACACATGAAAAGGAAAAAAAAAGGTAAAGAAAAAAATTCAATCAAATAAGATGAAACTGGTTATATCCCAACCTCAGAGAAAGATTATCATAACTCTTGAGAATTGTAACTCTATTAGAGAGAATATAATTAGCTTGAAGTGATGGACACTCATGACTTTTCCATGACTCAGATAGAATGAGCTAAAAACAATATGTCCTTACAAAGTGGGACAGTAAAGAGTTGAGATGATTGAAGAGAGTGAATTGGGTAAATCTCATTACATTAAGAGGTACAAAGGATCTACTGCAATGAAGAGGAAGAAGGAAGGAGATGAGAACTGCCTGAATCTTATTCTCATCAGATTTGGCTTAAAGTTAACAAACACATTTAGTTTAGTTAAGGAAGTTATGTTAGCTTTCAAGTATTAAAAGGAGAAAAGGGGAGGAGTTAGGAAAAGGGGAACTAACAGAAAGAAGGGAAGGAAGAAAGGGGCAATGAGAAAGGAGAAATAAAGGGGAAGGTATTTGAAAATAATTGGCCAAAAACACTAAAGGTGGTGGTATTCAGAAAAAATACTCAGTAAGACTGATAAAGGGAAGATGGCAAAGAGGGAAACAGAGAATTAGTAATTGTAACATTGAATGTGAATGGGATGAACTTTCCCTTAAAATTTAAGTGAATAGCGGAGTGGAATAAAAATTAGAATCTTACAATAAGCTGCTTACAAGAAACTCATCTGAAGCAAAGAGATACATATAGAGTAAAGGTAAAAGATTGGAGCAAAATATATTTTGCTTCAGCTGAAGTAAAAAAATCAGGGGTAGCAATCCTTATCTCAGACAAAACAGCAGCAAAAATAGATAGCGTTAAAAAAGATAAGAAAGGAAACTTTATCCTCCTAAAAGGTACCATAGACAATAAAGTTATTTCAATACTGAATATATATGCAACCAGTGGGACAGCACCCAAATTTTTAGAGGAGATGCTGAAAGAACTACAGGAAGACATAGACAGCAAAACTCTACTAGTGGGAGACCTCAACCTCCCGCTATCAGATCTAGATAAATCAAATCATAAAATAAACAAGAAAGAAATTAGGGAGGTAATAAGTAGATTGTTAGAAAAATTAGATATGGTAGACTTATGGAGGAAACTGAATGGGGATAGAAAGGAATATACCTTTTTCTCTGCAGTACATGGAACTTATACAAAAATAGACCATGTACTAGGACATAAAAACCTAATGATCAACTGCAGAAAGGCAGAAATAGTGAGTACATCTTTCTCAGATCACAATGCAATAAAAGTCATATGCAATATTGGGCCAAGGAGATAAAGACCCAGAACAAATTGGAATCTTAATAACCTCATTTTAAAAAATGAGTGGACCAAAAAACAAATTATAGGAAGAAATAACCATTTTATCCTAGATAATGATAATAATGAAACAACATACCAAAACCTATGGGATTCATTCAAAACGACTCTCAGGGGATATATTATAGCTCTAAATGCTTACATGAATAAATTGAAGAAAGTGGAAATCAATGAACTAAACATGCAACTAAAAAATTAGAGGAAAGAACAAATCAAAAATCCCCAATTAAATACCAAATTAGAAATTCTAAAAATTAAAGGAAAAATTAAAAAAAAGCAAAAGCAAAAAACTATTGAATTAATAAATAAAACCAAAAGTTGGTATTATGAAAAAACCAGTAAAATTGATAAACCTCTGGTCAATTTGAATAAAAAAAAGAAGAAAACCAAATTGCTAGTATAATAAATGAAAAAGGTGAACTCACCACCAATGAGGAGGAAATTATAGTAATAATTTGAAATTATTTTGCCCAAACTATGCCAATAAATTTGATAATCTAAGTGAAATGGATGAATATTTACAAAAATATAAGTTGCCAAGGTTAAATGAAGAGGAGATTAAATACCTAAACAACCCCATCTCAGAAAAAGAAATTTAACAAGCCATCATTGAACTCCTGAAGAAAAAATCTCCAGGGCCTGATGGATTCACAAGTGAATTCTACCAAACATTTTAAGGAACAATTGGTTCTAATTCTATATAAACTCTTTGGAAAAATAGGGAAAGATGGAACTCTGCCTAACTCTTTCATTGAAACCAATATGGCGTTGTTACCTAAACCAGGATGAGTTAAAACAGAGAAAGAAAATTATAGACCTATTTCCCTGATGAATATAAATGCAAGAAATCTTAAATAAAATCTTAGCAAAATGATTACAACAAGTTATCACTAGGATAATACATTATGATCAAGTAGTATTTATTCCAGTGATGCAGGGTTGGTTCACTATTAGGAAAACTGTTAGTATACTCAATGATATCAACAACAAACCTATCAGAAATCATATGAAGATATCAATAGATGCTGCAAAAGCTTTTGAGAAAATACAGCATCAATTCCTATTAAAAACAGTAGAGAATGTAGGAATAAATGGACTGTTCCTTAGAATAATTAGTATCTATCTGAAACCATCAACAAGCAGTATATTCAATAGGGAGAGGCTAGAGGTATTTCCAATAAGATCAGGGGTGAAACAAGGGTGCCCATTATCACCACTACTATTCAATATTGTATTAGAAATGTTGGCATCAGCAATTAGAGAAGAAAAAGAAATTGAAGGAATGAGAATTGGAAAAGAAGAGACAAACTCTCCCTCTTTGCAGAGGACATGATGGTCTACCAAGAGAATCCCAAGAAATCATCCAAAAAACTACTGGAAACAATTAACAATTTTAGCAAAGTTCCAGCTTATAAAAAACCCTTATAATTCCTCAAGTTTTCTTATATATGTCTAGCAAGATACAGCAGGAAGAGCTAGAAAGAGAAATCCCATTCAAAGTAACCTCAGACAATATAAAATGCCTGGAAATCTATTTGCCAACACAGACTCAGAGTCTTTTTGAAAAAATTATAAAACACTTCTCACACAAATTAAATCAGACTTAAATAACTGGGCAAATATCAACTGCTCATGGATAGGTAGAGATAATATAAAAAAATGAGAATTCTACCAAAACTAAACTATCTGTTTAGTGCCCTACCAATGAAAATTCCAAAAAAATTACTTTAATGAGTTAGAAAAAATTGTAAGTAAATTCATATGTATAAATAAAAAAGTCAAGAATTGCCAGGAGCTTAATGAAAAAAAAAGTGCAAAAGAAGGTGGCTTAGTCCTACCTGATCTAAAATTATATTTTAAAGCATCAGTCATCAAAACTGCTTGGTATTGGCTAATAAATAGACTGGTAGACCAGTGGAATAGACTAGGTGTAAAAGCATGAGGTGGATTATAGTAATCTGCTATTTGATAAACCCCAAAAGTCCGACCATTGGGATAAAAACTCCCTCTTTGATAAAAACTGCTGGGATAATTGGAAGTAGTGTGGAAGAAACTTAGATTAGATCAACACTTAACACCCTTTTCCAAGATAAGATCCAAATGGTTACAGGACTTAGACATAAAAAGCAATACTATAAGCAAATTGGAAGATCAAGGACTAGTTTACCTGTCAGATCTATGGAAAGGGGTTCAGTTTATGACTAAGGAAGAGTTGGAGTACATCACCAAAAACCAATTAGATGATTTCGATTACATTAAATTATAAAGCCTTTGCACAGATAAAACCACTGTAACCAAGATCAAAAGAAATGTAGTAAATTGGGAAAGAATCTTTACAACAAATGATTCTGACAAAGGACTCATTTCTAAAATAAACAGAGAACCGAGTCATATTTTTAAAACAAAAAGCCATTCCCCAATTGACAAATAGTCAAAGGATATGCAAAGGAAATTTACAGATGGGGAGAAGAAGCAATTCATAGCCATATGAAAAATTGCTCTAAATCATTAATTATTAGAGAAATGCAAATTTAGGCTCCTCTGAGGTACCACCTCACACCTCGCAGATTGGCCAATATGACCAGAAAGGATAATGATCATTGTTGGAAGGGTTTTGGGAAATCTGGGACACTATTACACTATTGGTGGAGCTGTGAACTCATTCAACACTTCTGGTGAGCTATTTGGAAGTATGCCCAAAGGGAAACAAAAATATGTATACCCTTTGACCCAGCAATACCACTACTGGGTCTATATTCTGAAGGGATGATGAAAAAGGGTAAAAACATTACTTGTACAAAAAAATATTTATAGCAGCCCTTTTTGTGGTGGCAAAGAATTGGAAATCAAGTAAATGTCCTTCAATTGGGGAATGGCTTAGCAAACTGTGGTATATGTATGTCATGGAACACTATTGTTCTACTAGTAACCAGGAGGGAAGGGATTTCAGGGAAACCTGGAGGGATTTGCATGAACTGATGCTGAGTGAGATGAGCAGAACCAGAAAAACTCTGTATACCCTAACAGCAACATGGGAGTGATGATCAAGCTTCAAGGACTCTCTCATTCCATCAGTGCAACAATCGGGAACAATTTTGGGTTATCTGCAAAGGAGAGTGCCATCTGTATCCAGATAAGGGGCTGTGGAGTTTGAGCAAAGTTCAAGGACTATTCCCTTTAATTTAGAAAAAACATATCTTATTGTCTGATCTTGTTACCACTTAGACTTCTTGTCTCTTCTTTAAGGATATGATTTCTCTCTTATTACACCCAATTTGGATCAAGGTACAACATGGAAACCAAGTAAAGACTGACAGATTGCTTTCTGTGGGGGTTGGGTGGGAGGAGGGAAGGAAGATTGGGGGGAAAATTGTAAAACTCAAATAACATCTTTAATAAAAATAAATTAAGCAAAAGAATAATGGCAGGGAAAAAATGACAGAAGGAAATGTGATCAAGTGATTGGGATTTTGGTAGTATAATCCCAGTTGCAAGGGAAACTAGCATACTTAGACAAGAACTAACAAGTGTCAAATTCGGATATTTCTAGAGCAGTCTCTTTTAAATGCTCCAGTAAATCAATAAACAATGAGTTAAAATTTTAAAATGTTTCCTGTTTAACCCCTTGCTATATTCTTGTAGTCCTGGATGGGAATTAAAGATAGAGAAAACAACAGAGAAATGTGTATGATCCTGTTATTATATCTTTGAAATATAATTTATAACCCAATTTAAAGAGAACTATTTAGGGCCATGAATTACAAAAATAAACAAAACGATAAAATATATTGCAGATCAAAGTTATGTTAGTATCAATATTAAATTTAATCATGATTTTGAATGAGAATAAATTATAATAGATTAAACTAAGTTAGAACAGTAAACCAAATCCTTGGATCAACTGAGTGGAAAAGTATAGATCATATTTAGAATATGTAATGGTGATTTTTTTTAGGCATTTATTTTTCAAGCCAAAGAAAATATGCAACTTCTTGGTGTCTGCTCATTTATTCCAAATTCTTTGGAGTAACTTAGCAGGCAAATATCTGATGATAGTTAGTAGAGATAAAAGCATTGGACAATGTGAAAATGTATTGTCTTTTTAAATGGGTACTAAACTGAAAATTTTCAGTTGTGGCAAAAATGGATATTAAAAGTTCTAATATTTCATAACTTCTATCAATTTCTATAAACCACACCACAAATACAATAAGGTATATTGATAAAACAAACAACTAGTATATTTTACACAGATGACAAAATATTGCTGATATTAGAAGTCTTTTTTTTAAATAATTACCTTTCTGGCATTTATCTGGAACTCAACTTATTCTTAAAACCAATTTTTCATGTTCTCTGGTTCTTGAAGTTTTGAGGATAATTATCTGATGGACACTGTGAAATACAAGAAAGAAACACTGTGAGTTCTAAAATGAAAGTTTCTTCCAAAAAATTTTTATTTTTCTCTTTCCCCTTCTTCGAGGAATAACGTTGTATATTCTTATGTGTTTATTATGTATTTTATAATCAGGGTGCATCTTATGATTACTTTGCTGAAAACATGATGGTATGACTTGATTCATCAAATTACTTTGTATATTTGTCTTCAATGAAGCAGTATTCAAATGAAAAAGCCAGTGGCAGGTCATTGTGTTTCTTCAAATCATGGAGAATCATAAAAAAATAATGTCCTGACTACTTTCTCTGGGCAAAGGCCTGGTGCTCTAGGAATACTTGCTTTTAGCTTATTTCTGGCTCTTATTTAGGTTTCAGTTACTTTATGAACACCATACCAGTATGACATATTTATTGCATACAAAAAACAATTTAGGAAAAAAGAAAACTCCTCATGTTAAATCCCCTTAAATGTCTATCTTACTTTCTATTTTAGTGAAATCAATATTCTACAAATGTTCCAGAACTCACTTGTTCTGTAATTAAAATTAATCATGCTGAGGCTAAGTCCTATCTCTCTAAAATAAAGTACTTTACATTAAAACCCAAATTTTACCCTTCCTTTCCAATGGGCTATGCATAAACCCCCTAAATATGTCAGCATCTTAAATTTGATTCTGCTTTAGAGAAGAAAGAAATTGAGTTCGTTAGGGAGAAAACTAACCAAACACTCTGATGACCCTTTCCTTCTTCAGGCATCAATACAAAGGGAGATACACTTTGTGATCGTAAGCTTTGAGTCTCCCCATTGTGGGACAAGAAACTTGGGGCTACTAGAGAGACAATTCTGTTTCCTAAATTTTCAGAATATAGAAAATATAGAATATAAATGAAAGAGAAGATTGCAGTATACCTACCTGCATCATACCTATCTCATTATTATTTAATTTTATATAAGAATTTCTCTGATTGGTTCAGGAATGATTGCTGCTTTGTTGATAACCACATAGTTCTTTACCAGTGCCATCTTAGGACAGTCTATTACTGTGAAAAATCTACCAATAGAACTAAAATACCATGGAAATTTATCAGTTCCTCGATATTGGCTATCAGCTTTCCATTACTGTTCTCACTGCACTCTTTCCCTTTCCCCTAATAAGATTTGACTTAATCCACTAAACATTATTCAATTACATAAATACATATATATATATATATATATATATATATATATATATATATATATATATCTTTTAACATTTAAAAAAATTCTGACTTCCAAATTTGCTCGCTCCCATCTATCCATCATCCTTGAAAAGGCAAGAAATATTAATACATGTGTAGTTATTCAAAATATATTTCCATGTTAGCTACATTGCAAAAAACAAAAAAAGGAGAAAACTGAATAAAATAAAAAAGTATGCTTCAATCTACAGTCACACTTCATCTGTTCTTTGAGTGAAGTTGGATATTATTTTTTCATCATGGATTCTTAAAAGTGATTTAGATTATTGTCTTGATCAGATTACCCAAGTTTTTCATAGTTGGTCACCCTTCTGATATTGCTTTTATTATATATGGTGTTCTCCTAGTTCTTCTCACTTCATTTTGCATGAATTCATTAATGTCTTTCCAAGTTTTTTCAAAATATCCTTTGAACTTTTCTTTCTTATTGCAAAATAGTATTTCATTCCAATTATTTAGGATAACTTGTCCAGCTATTTCTCAATTAATGAATATTTCAGTTTCCAATTCTTTATCACCAAGAATGAATTGATGCTAATATTTTTGTACATATAGCTAGCTCCCTTTTCCTCATCTCTTTGGGGGTGCAGACCTAGTAGTGGTATTGCTAGTTTAAAGTGTATGCAGAATTTTATGACACCTCGGCCATAATTCCAGATTGTTCTCTACAATGGTTTATTATCTCACCATAAGTTCATTATTGTACCTATTTTTCTCTCAGCCCCTCCAGCATTTTTCTTAGATTTGTTTTAGCTTGTCTTTCTCTAATTAATATTATTATAGAACATTTGTTGTCATATGACTATAGCTAGTTTTGGTTTCTTCTTTTGAAAACTTCCTATGCCTATCCTTGGACTATTTATCAATTAGTGAATGGAACTTCTTCTTATAAATTTGATTCAGTTCACTATATTTATTTTGAGAAATTTAGCTTTTATCAGATAAACTTGGTGTAAAATTTTTGACTATCATTTCATTTGGGGAAAAATGTTGTTTCCATGATTATTTCTTTCAATAAAATCTATGTTTTCTTTTGCTTTGTCTGAGATCATGATTGACATTTCTGCCCTCTTCATTTTAGCTGTAGTAAACTCTGTTCCAATCCTTAATTTCAAATCTAGGAGTATCTTTCTATCCCAAATTTTACACAATATACCAATTCTGCTTTCCAATCCATTAATCATTTGCTCTGTTGTATAGATTGGGTAATTCCGCTCACATTCACAGTAATGCTTACTAACTGTATATTTTCCTCCATTCTATTTTTGTCTATTTATCCTTTTCTCTCCAAAAGTCTATTTTGTTTCTGATCGTGGAGAGCTGCAATCCATCCACCCTTTTGTAATCTCCCTACTTATTTCTGATAGTTTTTACCTCGTTCCCCTCCTGTCTTTCTATTATATAAGATGGATTTCTATATCTAACAGAGAGGGAAGAATGTGTCTTCCCTCTTTGAACCAATTTTGATGAAAGTGAAGTCTAAGTCTTTTCCAATCCCTTTCATTTCCTCTCCACTATTAAAACTCTTCCTTACTTGTTCCCCATATATTAAAAAAGTCTCATTCTACCTTTCCCTTCCCCTCTCTCATGCCATTATTTTTTCCCACTCCTACATTCTTTTTTTAGACCATATCAACACAATTGACTCAGACCTCTGCCTTTTTGTCTATGCAGACTACTAACTGATCTAATAATTATAAAGCTCAAGGAGTTACATGATTAATCTTCCTGTTTAAGAATAAAAACAGTGTAGCTGCATTGACCTCCTCATGCTTTCTCTTTCATGTTTATCTTTTTTATGCTTCTTTTGAGCCCTCCAAATATCAGATTTTCTATTTCATCTCTTGTCAGGAATGATTGAAAGCTCCCTGTTTCATTAAATGTCCATTTTTTTCTCCTTCAGAATTATACAATTTGTGACTTTGGTTAATGTTTTTGGTTGCAATTCTAGTTCCTTTATCACTCAGAATATCATATTCCAAGCCCCACTCTCCTATAAAGTGGATACTAATTAAAAAAAATTAGAATTGTTACTCTCTTGTTATTTGCAATATTTTCTCTCTCACTCTGGAATTTACATTTGGGGATCTTTTTCAGAATATAATTATTGTATTCTTTTAAGTGTTATTTCACTTTCTAGATCTAACATATGAGGCCAGTTTTCTTTCTTGAGCTATGATGTCTAGGCTCCCTTTTATCATGGCTTTCTTGTAGTCCAATAATTCTTAATTATTTCTTCTCAATTTATTTTCCAGGTTAGTTGTTCATATGATGAAATATTTCATACTTTCTTCTATTTTTACATTTTTGCCTTTGTTTTATTGTTTCTTGTTGTCTTATTAAATCATTATATTCTTTTTTATGATTTAAATTTTTAAAGAATTATTTTCATCTGTGAGCTTTGTGTATCTATTTTTCAAAACATTTCCCCAATTTTGATTTTTAAGGTATGTTTTCTACAATATTTTGTTCCTATTTAAAAATTTCTTTGAATTTTTCATCTTTTTTTCCTTTTTTTTTGACAAGGCAATGGGGTTGTGACTTACCTAGCTAACACAGCAAAGTATAAAGTATCTGAAGCCAGATTTGAATTCAGGCTCTCTTAATTCCTTGGTCAGTGTTCTAGCCTTTGTGTCACCTAGCTGACCTATTTTGGTCCTTTTTAAAACCAGGTTGTTAAATCTCTTTCCATAAATTTCTTGCTTCATTCTCATTCCCTTTCACAATTTTTCCTTTACTACTCTTGAACTTCATTAACTATTCCAGTAATTTTTGCTAGTCTTATGTACTTATCTTTCTTTGAGGCATTGTTTGGAGCTGTTTTCACATTTTTTTCGTCAAAGTTTATATTTTGGAATTCCCTGTAACTGTAGTTGCGTTTTATTGTCAAGTTGATGATTTATTGTTGTTTGTTCATTTTTGTTGACTTTTTTCCTATTGCTTGACTTTCACTGTTTTTAAAAAAAAGTTACGATAAACTTTCCAATATTGGGGAAGCACTTTGGTGCTTCCAAGATTGTTCCTACTTTCTTGGTCTGTGCTTCGGTTTTTGTTGAAGTGTCCCTGATCTTTTGTAACTTCAATTGCTGATATTCTTCTTGATCCTGGAGCAGATTAGGGACTCTGTCCCTTGTGGCAAATCATAAATATTCTTTCCCATTCTGGAACTGTGATTATGGTTAATTATGGTTAATAAAGTTGGAATCAGCATCACCTCTATCCCATGCCAGAAAAGGGTCACCTGTAATTTCTTTAATTATCTCTTATCATTTCTGTACTGGGAGCTCTTGAAACTGCTTCTGCTGTCAAGACCATGTCTAAAGGCTGCTTTGGGTGCATTTTCCATGCTCTGGATCTGTTCTCACACTATTATCATAGGTCTCTCCTGTAATCCTCCTAAATTGCTGTAGGATGGAAAAATGCTTCCCTCTGATATATCATTATCTCTGACATATCAAACTTTGATTGCAGACATTATTTTAAAGTTGTTTAGAAGGAAACGTTAGAAGAATTCAACACAATCTTGACCTGTACCCCATCCTTTTTGTTTTTACTGTTTTATTTCATAACCATCACCATATTCTTTTGGTGATTTGCTCATTGTAAAATAATCTAAAATCTGGTACTGTTGGGTTTCTTACTTTCACATTTTTAAAATTCATTACTTTGATATTCTTTACGTTTTGTTGTTACAGATGAGTTTTAATATTATTTTTCTAGGTGTATAATTATTGGTAGTTTTATATTTCATTGCATAAGTAAAATAAATTAGAAAGAATTGCCATTTGCAATATAGCATTTCTGTCTGCCTATGAATAATTAATATCTCTTCAGTTCTTTCATTTGTCTTTATTTGTGCAAGAAGTGTTTCATAATTTGCTCATATAGTCCTTTTGGGAGGACCACTGTCTCTTTTGAAGGAATATGGTAATAATCTTTTAGCACAAGACTGACTAAAATTATATAACTAAATATATCACATTTCTAACTCTGTTATTATTATTTTATCTTTACCCACAAAATATAAAAAAAGAGTATATTGAGCATTTGAAAAGACCATCACTTGGCATTTTACCTGAAGACTCTTACACATTTCTATCTGAGTTAGTACAAGTACATTCTATTTATTTCTACCCTGCCTCTGGTTTTAGGCTTTGTACCCTAATGATCAATAACACTTTTTTTTAGATTTTTGCAAGGCAAATGGGGTTAAGTGGCTTGCCCAAGGCCACACAGCTAGGTAATTATTAAGTGTCTGAAGATCGGATTTGAACCCAGGTACTCCTGACTCCAGGGCCGGTGCTTTATCCACTGCACCACCTAGCCACCCTGATCAATAAGTCTTACTAGATCTCTTACTATATATGAATAAAGAAAATTATTCAGAGGCCTTTGCATTCACTTTGTCCAACTTCTAAATCACTTGTGTGTGTAGAAGATATAACTAGCGCCAAGTTATATGAATTACCTTTTGGGTTGAAAAAAACTCTCAAATTAAGCAAGATAAATACTTGAGAAAGAATAAAAAAGTAACTGTCGAAGCAATCTTTTTTTTTTGTGAATAGTCTAACCCAGATGAACAGATATAGTATGGTCCACCAAAATTGCTGAAAGCAGTTCACTACATTTTTTCCACTGTTTCCCTCCAAATTTGAAACAAACTGCTTCCTCTTAGAGAAACACTATAATCTGTGGTCTTCAATTCCTGTAATAGTCTTGCCTTGGGGTTGATTTGAATATTTATTTTTGAGAAGATAAGTCAGTGATTGATCTAGCATTCTGTACACACTACCTTTACCATTCCCACCTTCTTTCAATGTTTCTTCTCCTTACAATGAATGTTATAGTCTATTAAATGCCAATGTATACTGTGAGGGTTCTACCACAAAGTTCTAGTGCATATAGGTAAATGGAAGATAATATTGGTGATGAGGTCATGAAATGCATAAGATATTAGTATTAATTGAGTATTGCTATTTCTGTTTCTGACTCCATTCTTCCCAAGCACTTCCAGTTATGTCTGATAATCTGGACTTATTCTTATGTGAAAGTCATCCAGAATTACAAGCTTGTCATCTTTCAGTCCATTAAAGGTGAGGTTCTCAAGGTCTTCATGAACTTTTTTCTTTGACTTCATCAGGGTTTGTTATGTTGGGATAATGGTGACACAGGCACTTTTCCTGCAAGTGGTAATCATATTATTATAATCCTATTCTTTTAGGAGGTAGACAAACTTGTTGACCAGAATTTAAATGCAAAATTTATTTCAGCTTCAGAATACTTCCCACCACTTCAGTCACTCCACAAAAATATGTGTATCCATCTCTGACATTAGTGAGTTGACTTTCATTTGCCAATCCTGATTCACTCATGGTTATTATTAGAATGTCATATCTGCTGAATTCTCTTGAATCAAGAGCTATTTGTCTTTCAATTTGACTGGAATTCTTGTTTACCATAATACATCAACACATTCTATGTACCTGTGGTGAGTGGAATAATTTTTCCAAAAAGTTTTTGTATCTTTTTGCATTTTAATTGCAAAGGTAGGATCCCTGCCTGTCATGTTCAGCTAGCCATAGTTAGGTTAGGTGAAGCATACAGTTTATAGGACACCATTTTCTAGCACTCCCTCACTCCAGGAGGTGAATAGTGTGATTCTTTAGAAGTTACTCAGACTTTCAGGGGCAGCCAAATCCCACTACTGCTTCAGTCCAATGAGAAGCCGGTCCTATGCCCATGGCCATTTGTGTACAGGTTTATGATCACAATTTCCAGGGTATCCACATAGTTTAGGCATATTGTCTAATGGATAGAGAAATAGTTTCAGTCAGGGTTCATTTTCTGTCTCTCACATTAACTAGATGTGTAACTAACCCTGAACAAGATACCTTATTTCTTATTACCTCCACACAAACTTCTAAGACTATAAATTGCAGAATAATTGTCATTCTTGATTAGTAGAAAGCTTCTTTAACAATGACTCATATAACAATTTCCCTGTCTTTGGACACCTCAAAGAAGAAAATGGATTATCTCTTGGCAGCAATGTATTAAAGATGATTAAATACAAAGGAAAATGTCAGCAAAAAAAGAAAATCAGCTTAACACATCATAAAATTAATCTTGGCCATTGATCAAACATATTTCACTGATACTTTCTGATCATGGCTGGGGATAGAATCATGTGAGCAAAGGCAAGAGCATTTACAAGATGACATGTGAAGTCTTACTTGAGGCTAAGAATCTATGACTGGAATGAACTTCTTAGAAATGATCTGGTCCAATTTTTAACATTATAGAAAACTATTGTTTAAAATCACTCAATTCATGGAAGTTCCAGGAATAAAACTCAATTGAAGCTCTTTTGATTATTCAATACTGTCTCATCTATATAAGAAAATGACTCTTACTCATCCTTCAGTGTATTTAAGAAATAATTCTAAGTCCAAAGAATTGAGTATACTACTAAAATCATTGCATTTGTCTTAATACTTTTTAAAAATCTTTCTCATATAAATGAGATTATTTCCTGAGAAGTGTATTATTTCTTTTGAGTGGAAATATTAACATTGAAATAAGCCATATTGATTGAAGAAATAGAATCAGACATTTAAATATGGCCAAATCATTAAATTATCAAAAAAAACCATTAGGATGACAAGAAAAATAGCTGGGAGGATTGTCTTGAATATGAATGATAATGTAAACATTTCTTTAATGCAGATAAGCAGTAACTAAATCAATTGCATATATCTGACACACTCAAGGAATTTACTCTGTTGAATAAGAGTGCATTAGCTCTACTGGATTATGGAGATATTTGCCAATGTAATTTTACGTATATGCAAGCAGCTGAAGATTTCACAATATGGTACCACCACTGTTTAGTCATTTCATATGTGTAAATGACTATATTTTTCAGCATATAATGACTGTCAGATCACTTACATACTATCAAGATTTTAAATTGTGCAACAATGAATGAAAAAAGGAAAATAATCCCTCCCTTCCCAGGTAAACACACACACACACACACACACACACACACACACACACACACACACACACACAGACACGCAACCCCCAACCCCCGAAGCAATCCCTAAGCAATATTTGAGAAAAATATCTGGCAAGCTGAAATTTTCCACCACTAAAATGAAATATTGAGATTATATTTCTCTTTGTCCATGATCATGATGGACCAAAAAGATGGTTAGATTGGCCTACTCATTACCAATTTAGGATTTCTACTTTTTCCTTCAAAAAAGAATCCTCATAAATATGTTTTTTATAATCCATTCATCCCAGGATGGAGTTTAATCAAAATGGTGATATTAAGCATGAATAGTTTAATCATATTAATTTGTGCTATTTAATAAAGGTGACCTTTAAAGATAATACCTCCTTCGAGTCTAATTTGGTTGTTCTCTCTCCTGCCTAATAAAATGGAAGTTTATTGACAAAAATGAAACTTTGCTTTATTGCACAATTAATAATACTTAAAATTTTGAAACAGTGAATTATAATGCTTTAAAGTATATACGTGCCAAATTTGGAATATATTTAATTTTGCCACAGATTATTAAATCTTCTTGTCATATTTCTGCTCTGTCAGCATTAACCTTTAAATTGATAGTCCTAATCATATGGCAGTTTCTGTACTGCAATGGTAGAATGATCGACAAGAACCAAATTGATTAATATGGAATTTTCTATCACCCTGCTTATAGTAGTCAGTGTATATGGTTTTGTGATGATCAGATACTTACCCTGAACATTCCTGATAATGGTACTTGATCCAAATTTATAGTCTTGGCCATAATTTATACTTCAGATTCTTTTTGGAGTTGTTATGTAGTTGGTCATATAAAAAGCTTTATTTTTATTTTCAAAAAGTGAGTTTTTTAAATAAATCTGTGGATTGATTATTATATATTTATATATTTTTATATTCATACATAAATATATATCCTCCACAATTCTAGATAATTTTTATGAATGCTCTGGGAAAAAATGAAGCAGAACGAAAGAAAGAAAGCAAAAAAGAACAAAAGAAAGGAACCAAGAAAGAAGGGAAGGAGGGAGGGAACAAGGAGTAACTTCCTCTTTTCTTCCCTCCTTCCCTTCTTTTTATCTAGAATTAATGAAATGGCTATGAATAGAGTTGGGTTTTTTTTTTCCTTTGCTTTACTAGATTAGCCCTAAGATGAAATTCATATAATAGGATCTGCTAGCCTTTTCACTCCAATGATATAATCAAGGTATTGCTGTGCTTCAAAGAAGGACTGTTGATGAAAAATTCTTTTCAATATTCCAATTATGAGAAAAACTTCTTATTTTACACACCTGCAATCATTTTTGAGAATGAAAGAATATAATTCCTAGCATTCTGATTTCAACAAGAAAAGAAAAAATGCAAAGTAGTTCATAAGGTCATTCCTTTGCCCAAGAATCTAAGACTTTGCTGTTATCTATTGTATGGAATTGAAAATTAGTTGTGACCTTATAGCCCCTTTACCAATATAATTTCTTATTCTCCTGGGACATGGTAAACATGTCCCCTACACATGTCACTCACTCTATTCCTTTGCAAAAACAATTTTTAAATACCAGGGATGTCTTTTTTATCTATAATTTATAATTTAATTTTATTACTTTTTACTAAGCATTTGTGAATATTTATTCAATTTCAAATTTTACTATGTTAGCTTCTATTTTTTGCTCTGGTGTTCTTTCACCACATTTTATTACCCTGAATCTTTTGCTCATCAACATCTCACCATAAATTGGTCAAATGTCACTTTACGTGCTAATAATTCCGCTTTAACAAATATAGATATCATATAAATGTGACAGAAGAGTCACACAACACAAGATTTTGATCTAAATTATGGAAATATTCACTCAAGAGAAATATAGTAAGAAAACAAATTGGATTATCTGCAATTTATCTTAATAGCTATCATGTTGTTATAGAAATAACTCTTAACAGAAATATGTATGATTTAAATGGTATATGGAATGCTTTTAATCAAGTTTGGTTTGGAACTTTACATTCATCATGTTAATTTTAGTTTAAAATTTTGTAACATATTTTTGATACATCTATTTGCATATTTTGACCTTTGAGCAATTTTGTCAAGTAATAAAGTTGTGTTTTTAGAAAGATAATACTTTATTTAAAGTGTTCTAATGACTAGTAAAAATTCTGCCACTCTTGTTGGTTTTAGTCATTAAACTGATCCTATTTTATAGTAAGGATCACAAGATAATTCCATTCTTATCAAAACAGTTATGGCATTCAAACATTGAGGATTATTTTTGGGGATATAAACACTTCTGTCCCCCTAATTTGTATCTGTCTAGGAAAAATTTCCAGAATTTTCTACCTAGAACTTCCTATTCCTCTTCAAGGTATGAACCTAACTTCCAACATTCTGTACTTTTAAATTCAGTATCTTATTGATAGAAAGGTATTTGAACTGTTTTTCATGGGTGGTTCATTTCTTAGTGATATAAAGGAAATAGATTTCCCAGAAATCACTGGCTAGAGGTCTTACATGCACATGCTTTTTTATCCCAACTCTTACTGAGATTCAGTCCTACAGTATCTTTTTCTGAAATTCAAGAAAAGGAATACTAAAAGAATGCCAACGACAAGTGAACTCCTTACCCACATTCTCATTATATAATTTTAGATTAATATATAATAATATATATAATGTGTAATATTTATTATATTATATAATCATATAAAATGTTCCAAATCATTATTGATTAGAAAAATGCAAATTAAAATATCTCTGAGATGTAACTTCACAGTCTTATATTGGCTAAGATGAGAAAAAGGGAAAATGATAATGCTTGTGAGGTTATGGGAGGATTGGGACATTAGTGCATTGTTGGTGGAGTTGTGAAGTGATACAACCATTATGGAGAGCAATATGGAACTATGCCCCAAAAGCAATAAAACCAATCCTACCTACTGACCCAGCAATTCCAATTCTAGGCCCTAACCAAAAGAAATCATAAAAAAATAGGAAAAGTCCCACAGGTTCCAAAATATTCACAGCAGCTCTTTTTTGTAGTGGCAAAGAATTAGAAATTGAGGGGATGCCCATCAACTGGAGAAAGGTTAAACAAGTTATGGTACATGAATATTATGGAATACTATTGTTCTCTTAGAAACCATAAATGGTTGAACTTTAGAGAAGTCTGGACTGAATTACAGGATGTTTTGCTGATCAAAGGGAGCAGATCCAAGAGAAAAATGTACACATTAACAGCATTGTGAGATGATCAACCCTGATGGATGCAGCTGCTCTCAGCAGTTCAGAGAGCTAGAACAACCCTATGAGACCAGCTGTAGACAACGCTATCCCCCTGCAGAGGAAGAAAAACAAAATACAAGAAAACAAAACAAAACAGATTTTAAAAATCTTTATTGGTTGATATCTCTCTATATATCTATATCTATATACATACATATATAGCATATTTTAAAATTCATTTCATATCATTAGCATTCCCCCTATCATTTTCTCATCTCTAGACAAAACTAAAAAAATAGTAATTCAAACTCATTTACAGCATTTGTCAATTTCCAAGGCAGTTCATGCACAGACTAAAATTTTAATTATCAGATCAAGATTTCATCAAGTTGTTTCAAATATACTTCTACTTGGAACTAATTTTTATTGTGTAATTTCTTTGTAATTGTGATGATCAGCAAGATGTAGATGAAAAAAGAGGCAAATTCTTTTTTTTTTTTTTTAAAGATTCAGAGTATTTATTTCTTGGCTAATAGAGAGCTATTTGCATAGAGCACCTCTTCACCTTCCAGACCCAGGTACACCTGCAAAGCTGAAACCACAGAGGCCCTATCTTTATTCCTATATAACCCAAGGTAGCATCTGAGAATTGCAGCTCCCCACTTCTGTCCCCTTTCCCTCTCATTCTATACCACCCCCCACTCCCACCCCATCCCACCCCCAGCCCCATCCCGCCCATTCCCTACCTCCCCTCTCCAGGTCAGGGCTGGGGCTGGGGTCTCTGTGAGCCCAAGGGCTGGTGACTTAGAACAAGTCTAGAAGTGTCTGATCCTTCAAGTCTACACTTTGGCCTTTCCAGCTGATCTCTCTGCTGCCTTCAGCCATTTCCTATTCCCGGTCTCCAAAAGAGGCAAATTCATGGAGAGGAAATAATAGAGTAGAATTTTTTGTACATGTAGACATATTTATTTATGTGGAATGGAGTAAGGAAGAGATCATGAGGTAAGGTATTTGAGTTATATGAAATGAGAGGGGATAAGGATAAACTATAAGCAAATGGTCTTAATTTTTCCTGCAATAGGAGACACATTTCTCAATTGAGTGAGTGGAAGAAAAGGGAACCATGAAAGGTTTTTTGAATATTGAAAATGTTTGTGAAATCAGTTTTGTGAGTAGCAAAATGAACCAAATAGAGATACATAAAAGTAATGTCTTGCCACAGTGAGGTTCTCAATCAAGATCACCTAACTTTGGATGAAATTTGTCAAGACAGGCTTATCAGGCCAAGATCTTTGATAGACTTCAAGAAGGTGGCATTGATTTGAACTGGTTCAACAAGATGTTAAGATGGGAAAGAGAGGAGGGTATGGTTTGGTTAGTAATGATGGCCAGAAAAATATGTGATCATTGAAGCCTAATTAGCTTAATTAGGATGAGTGTTGCTAGGAAGAGGAATATATAGAATGAAAACAGATTATAACCAGAGAAAGGGGATTCAGAGATCATGTACTTGAAATGAAAATCTTTTGTGTAATGGGCATATAAACATTATGCACAATCTCTGTGTGAAGTTATGGAAAGACAAAGGAGTAAATCAAGAGAAACAAATTAAGCAATTTAAGGTGTCAATATACATGTTGAAATCACCTAATAAGAGCAAAAATTAGTAAAGAGAGAAAATTATGAGTTAGACACAATTTGCAGACTAGGAAGGTCCTCGATGTCTTTTATTTTTATTTTTTATTTTTTTTTAGGTTTTTGCAAGGCAAATGGGGTTAAGTGGCTTGCCCAAGGCCACACAGTTAGGTAATTATTAAGTGTCTGAGGGGGTGGTGCTATATCCACTATGCCACCTCGCCACCCCCTCAATGTCTTTTAGAAGAGAGCTATTGGGTCTTGAGAGGTTCTTGGTTGCTGTGTCTCAGGCTCAGTTCTACCTACCATGGCCTCCTCATAGCTGAGGTGAAAGTGAAGACACAGATGCCAGATGCAGACCCAATCAAAATAGAAAACAGAATTACAGAATTATGCCATAATTTCCTCATGGGATCATAGAACAAGTTTTTCAGAATGAGATGCCTCACATAGAAGCTCATCAGAGGGTAATGACCATCAACAGATATCTATGGGACAGTTGAGTCTCTTAAGGAGCAATACAGGCCTTTTGTATAGAATAAAAGAATCACAAAATACTGGTCAAATGAAGGAATTAGATAACCAAGAGAAGGCTATTATACCAAATCATAGAAGATGCTGGAAACAAAGGTATCTGGAGCAAAGATAATCATTATAAAAGTAACTTGCCATTGATAGAAATCAACAAAATACAAAAGAATTTGGAAAGTAAAAAAGTTGTCAAAGCTATTAAATCTGTGACAGCCCCAAAGAAGGTTGATAAGCTGTGCAATTTGCAGTCTGATACATCAGTATCTGGTGGATCCTGGTATAGTGAACAAGATTTTGAACCTGAATTTATAGATGTGCTAAACCAACAGTGTTTTAAATTCTTACAAAGCAAGGCAGAATCAGCTAGAGAAAGCAGAGCCACATGAAATAAACAGTTCATTGACTTCATCTCATGAACTATGGGAATATATTTGTAAAATATTGAAACAATTTTGAACACACTTATATGTAACAGCAAAGTAAAAATAATCATTACTGCCAAAGAAGGTACAATTGATATTTTTTTATTGATATTTGATTTTCCAAATACATGTTACAAAAGTTTGTCAACATTCATCCATATGCATATGTATATTTTTAATTTACAAATTTTCCCTCCACTTTTCCTTCCCACATCCCTCAGCAGGTTTTTTGGTGGGGTTTCTTTTATTTTTCTTCCTCTGGATGGGGATAATATAGTCCATAACCAGTCAAATACAATTGTCCTAGCTCTCTGGAGTGCCAAGAGGAGGTGGTATCTCATAGTTGTTTTAATTTGCATTTCTCTAATCAATAATGATTTGAAGCATTTTTTCAGTCATTACCACTCTGTACAATCTTTCATCAGATAGGTATCTCACATGTGTATGTGTGTGTGTGTGCATTTTTTTATTCTTAATCTAAGCTTATAGCTGATCTGTCTCTCTCTCTCTCTCTGCCGATATATTGCCCTCTGATATTCCCCCTCCCTTTTTCTCCATCTTTGGTATTTGTTACATCTATGTCAGCAGAATCTTCTTATTAAGACTCTCTCATATTTTTTAACAAGGCAATGGGGTTAGGTGAGTTGCCCAAGATCACACAACTAGGTAATTATTTAGTGTCTGATTCTGGATTTGAACTCAGGTCCTCCTGACTCCAGGGCCAGTGCTCTATTTACTATGCCACCTAGCTCTCATTTTTTTTAAGTCAAATTCTGAATACCACTGGATTTTACATATTTACTCTCTAAATTAAGTAAAATATACTTTCCTTAAGTATGCTGTTTTATTCTTGGCATTCTTTATATCATATAAACTTGGAGTTCTCTGTGACTGCCTACTACCATTGCCATTTCAATAATTTATTTATTGATTGATAGGTGAAAAGTGATCACATGGTTAAAAAAACTCTTGTAAGTGGATTTCATAAATAACAACAGAAATTTAAAAAAATAAATTAGTTGGAAATCTGTTATAATCTAGAAACTGAATTTCTTTTTCAAAATATTTGTTTAACAATGCAATGGAGTAAAGTGACTTGTCCAAGGTCACACAGATAAATAAGTATTAAGTGTCTGAGTTTGGATTTGAACTTATGTCCTTCTGACTCCAGGTCCAGTGCTCTAACCATTGTGTCACCTAGCTGCAGTGAAAACCTGAATTTCTGAGTGTGTCAGTATTACTTAAATACATTAAGATTGGAGCTGAACATCACAGTATTTTTTTGAAGTTAAATCCCTGATAAAATAATACCACTGTGGAAATTTAGATTGAGATGGGATTAATTTTGAAGAAGGCAAGTGTGCAGCTCTCACAACACACTCTCACATACAGACACAAACAGACACACAGACATACACACACACACAAAACACGTAATCTGCAACAGCTTCTCTATTTTAGGATGTCGATATAATATATATCTTAGGCTATGTATCAGATCAGTTTCTTATGGCAGGAACTTAGCTTTTGAACCAGTATTGCTTTATTTCTTCCCCTAGTCACATTCAACTTTTTTATCCTTCTATGTCAGATGGCACATGCAGAGATTATCTAACAGGTTCTGACCTTCTGACCTTCTTCAGAGATTCAGAAGTAAAGAAAAATATATATTAAAGACTCTAGCTTTGGGGTAATTGCCTGTTATTCCTTAGTCTGCCCATATATTAGGCAATACATTTTCTCTGTTTTTGGTCTTGGACCGACAATGTTTGAAAGATTGTTTTAATGCAATTTTTTGCTCTTGTTATTTGTAGTTTATTTTTCTGATTTTTATCCCTGAGAACTTGTGCTGATTCTTTGTATGCTTGCTTAATGCCTTTGCCAGGTTTTGAGTCTGTGAGGAATTCCAATTTGCCTTTCTGATTTCTATCCAGTTCTTCATTTATACAGTATATTCTTACATATTTCTAGTTATATTGTCATTAATTCTTGCCATATTCTTATTATAAGGGTGAGTAATAGCTAGTTTTATTCTCGATTTAGATTAAAATTTGAGACAGGTAAGGACTGATCTATATAAATTCAAGAAATCCATAGTGGATTCAGGTAGAGATAATACCTTTCATAATTTCAAGGTCATTGTTTTTTTTTTCCCATTAAGAAATGATTTGTTTTCCTGAAACTGAAATATATTGAAACTTTACAGAAGGGAGCTAAGTGGAACAGGGAATAAAGTTGAAATCAGACCCAGAAATGCCTGAGTTTAAAATGACCCAGTCACTTAGTAGCTTTGCAACCTTGAGGAAATTACCTAACTTTTGTCTAACTAATCTATAAAATGGGAATAATAAAAGCACTTACCTCCCTGGGCTGTTATGAGAAAACCTGATAATATCCATAATTTAACTGATAAATCTTCACTTGCTGTATAAAAAAAGTACTATTTATTTTTATTATTATCTTACCTCTAAAGAGTTTCAATTCATTATCACCTTAAAACTTGAATTGTTCCTCAGTAGATTTTTCATCACAACAATGCCCTAAATGATGGGAAGATTAAGACTAAATCTTTTTCCCATATTGGTGAATGCCTATGAAAAATTTATGGGTATATGTGCACATTCATATGGATAGACATGCATGTGAATAGGCACATACCTGCACAGATATATGTGTATGCATGCACAGTGACATACATACACATGCTTATATCCCTATCCTAATCAGCACGTGCATGTATGCTAATATACACATACATGTCCCCATATACACATGTATGCAAAGCATATATGTATAAATGGCATGCACACATATTATATGTAAATTTTGGCATTTAGATAGCTTTGAATATGTAAAGTATTTCATCTTTCAGATTATATTTTAAAATATATTTCAATACTCTGTTTAAATGTCCAAAAAACATTAAGCATAATGCATTTCAATTTAGACATACAAAGAAAAACACTGGAAAATAATTAAAGCTTAAAACTTATCACAAATCCAGTTAAGTGTATATTTATAGTTCTTTTTATGTAACCTTGGTTCCAAGACCCATTGGTATGGGACTCTTCTTATTGTTGGAGCTACAGTCCCTGTTTCTCAAGAGATGCAAGGAATACTTGATGAGAAACAAAAGAACTCCAGCCTTCATCTACAAATGTGAGTCCTCTTTGAATGCCCCTTTGAGACTCTTCAGAGTCAGTCCTTACTGGAACCCTTGGGGCACCAGTTTTCTTTGAAATGTTTTAAACTGTGATTTATTTTGGGCGCTCCTGAATTAAAGTTTTGGTTTTATTGAAAGATTTTATTTATTTTGTGTTTTACAATTTTCCCCCAATCTTTCTTCCCCCCCCAACAGAAGGCAATTTGCCAGTCTTTACATTGTTCCCATGGTATACATTGATCCAAATTGAATGTGATGAGAGAGAAAGCATATCTTTAAGGAAGAAACATAAAGTATAAGAGATAACAAGATCAGACAATAAGATATCAGTTTTTTTCCCCCTAAACTAAAGGTAATAGTCCTTTGTCTTTCTTTAAACTCCACAGTTCTTTTTCTGGATACAGATGATATTCTCCATTTCAGACAGCCCCAAATTGCCCCTGATTGTTGCACTGATGGAATGAGACAGTCCATCAAGATTGATCATCACCTCCATGTTGCTGTTAGGGTGTACAGTGTTTTTCTGTTTCTGCTTACTCTCATGCAAATCCCTTCAAGGCTTCCCTGAATTCCAATCCCTCCTGGTTTCTAATAGAACAATAGTATTCCATGATATACATATACCACAGTTTGCTAAACCATTCCCCAATTGAAGGACACTTATTTGATTTCCAATTCTTTGCCTCCACAAACAGGGCTACTATGAATATTTTTGTATAAGTGATGTTTTTACCCTTTTTCATCATCTCTTAAGGGTATAGACCCAGTAGTGGTATTTCTGGATCAAAGGGTATACACCTTTTTGCTGCCCTTTGGGCATATTCCAAATTTCTCTCCAGAAAGGTTGGATGAGTTCACAGCTCCACCAACAATGTAATAATGTCCCAGATTCCCCACAACCCTTCCAACATTGATCATTATCCTTTCTGGTCATATTGGTCAGTCTGAGAAGTAAGAAGTGGTACCTTAGAGAAACTTTCTGACTTCCAGTTTCAAGAGAGATCTAGGACAGTCGTTTCATTGAATTACCTTGCTCCCAATGGGAGATCAATTGTACTATGTATTTTCTAGTATATGTTATCTTATACACATGTTCTCTGATTTATGTTTTGCTATCCTGGATAAATAAGCATTCTTTGCTATTCTCTATGTTATTTGTGGTGTTGATATTTGTTGAACATGAGAGTTTGCTCTTACCCCCCAAATTACAAAACAATAAGAATCCAAAATTTAATAAGACTTAAGGGAACAGATAGAAATGCTTCCCTCCACGACTCCTCTCTTTAAGGAGAACAGAGCGGTTGCCTCTGACTCCAATCTCATGGTTCCTTTCCTGTTAAGAATGAAAGTCTTCAGGGGTGGCTAGGTGGTGTAGTGGATAAAGCACTGGCCCTGGAGTCAGGAGCACCTGGGTTCAAATCTGGTCTCAAGACACTTAATAATTACCTAGCTGTGTGGCCTTGGGCAAGCCGCTTAACCCTATTTGCCTTGCTAAAAAAAAAAAAAAAAAAAAAAAAAAAAAAAAAAAAAAGTCTTCCTTGAAGATGGGGGGATATTAAAGAAGAGACTAGAAATAATTATTCTACTTCCTTTTGAGTTGACAGGCCTCCCTGCTACTTGTAGCTCTTGATACCCAATCTTCTACTTCATACTTCTTCATTTAAATAAAAAGACTTTTGATATGTAACCCTTTTTCAGTGAGAAAGATCAAGAAATCAAGGGAAATATAGAACTTGTAGAAGCCCAAATTGAATGCTTTTAAGACGGACAAAAACTATAGAAGCATGGCAATGCCAGTATTCTAAATAGAGCAGCAAGTTTTTGTTTCCCTTAGGGATCTCCATTTGGTCTATCAGTTTTGGAGAAAAAAATTTGGAATATGTGAGAAAGTCACTAAATTTTGATTAAATATACAATTGTTGAGTATATATCATAAAAACATCAAAGAGAGAAAGATCAGATATTTTGCAGAATATTTAGAGCAGGAAAAACTGAAATCAAAAGATTGAAAGTTTGAAGATAAACCTTATGGTTATCTAGTGCAACCTCATGATTTTGAATATAATAAAGCTCAGACCCAGTTTGGCGATGTTGCTTACCTAAGGAAATACGTATTGTTATTTCAGAATTTGAAATCAGGACCTCTGATTGTTAATCAATCACTGTTTCTATTGTGCCACAATCATGGTGTCTTATCTATTACTCAAATTTTCTTAAAAGCTAAAGAAATTACTTGATATGAAGGTAATGGCATATTGTTGTGTTGTAAGAAAAATATGGAATTCAGAGTTAAAATAGAAATAGAATGCAAAGCAAAGTGATCAAAATTATGAAAAGGGTTGCAATAATATAAATAGAAGGACCTGTTGAACAAAACTTTACTTGCAGCATTGTAATGCCTAAATCTGATCCTAGGGAAGAGATCAGGAAATTAATTTTTTTTTCTTTTCTGTTTGATGTTATATAGGGGATGTAAGGGTATGGAATTTTGCATATATTTTCAGATGTGTCAGCATTATCAGTTGATTTTGCATTGTTATTTTTTCCTTATGAAAGAAAAAAATCATTGGATTATGAGATGGTATTTGGAAGTGACCACAAAGAAAAGAAAAAAGCATTGATGTGCTTTTACAACAAGAATAGTTGAACTAGTTAATTTCTGAAGTCTTCTATTCTAAAGCTATGATCTTAGGCTATTCTAATTACATTTTGGTCTTGACTTATCTTTCAACATTGCTTGTCTTTGTTCTCACATTCACCCCCAATGGATTTTTTTTATTAATTCTATAACTATAACACTAGAATGCTATATTCATTCATGGATATTAATTTTCTTCTTTTCAGTTGACTGTTTGTATCATAAGCAACATTGCTTTTACTTAGACCAATAATTCCTTTTGCTTAGACCAGATCACTCACTGAAATAAATTTGAGCCACTTTGTTTCTTCAGTGCCAAGATACTTTTTAATTGAACCTCCATTTGGGAGGAGGATGCCATATAGATGACTTTATTTAGTATTCATGAATTTTTTTATTTTATAAATCTAATTAAAAGGATAGGTTGCTGATTTATTGAACCTGGGGACATACAAACTGTATCACATATTTTGGATCATCTATAAAACAAACCCTACCTCCCCCAAATGATACTATCCATGAACTCTCACATGCATGTCTTTGTGACTATATGTGTGTTTGTATGTTTGTGTGTGTGTGTGCGTGTGTGCAGTCATAATATTTTCTAGTAGACAAAAATTTTCTTTCCTCTAATCAGAAATTTGCTTACCAGAAGCATTGTTTATGAGTTCTTGGGCTGATAGGTATGTATGTGAATTCTTTTATCACTTTCTTCGGTAAAAAAAAAGCTTCATTGGGGCAGCTAGTCAGCACAGTGGAAAAAACAGCAGCCCTGGAGTTAGGAGTACCTAGGTTCAAATCTGGTCTCAGACACTTAATAATTACCTAGCTGTGTGGCCTTGGGCAAGCCACTTAACCCCATTTGCCTTCCAAAACCTAAAAAAATGCTTCATTATCTTTAATTCTTCCTTCTCTTTGAAAAAAAATTACTTTTAGGAACATTGCACTCAGACTAAATGGAAACACATGTCTCCCTGTGCTATATTCTTCTGTTAAAAGTCTCTATCAAAAATAGTCCAAGAATATGAACAGGCAGTTTTCAAATGAAGAAATGAAAGTTCTATATATAATATGATAAAATACTTCAAATCATTAATAATTGGAAAAATGCAAATTAAAACAACGATGAGGTATCACCTCAAACCTATCAGATTAACTAAGATAACAAAAAAGGAAAAATGATCAATGTTGGAGAGGTTGTGGGAAGATTGGGGCATTTATGCTCTGTTGTTGAAGTTGTGAACTAACTCAACCATTCTGGAGAGCAATATGGAACTATGTCCAAAGAGCAATAAACTTATCATAATCTCTGACCCAGAAATACCACAACTAGGCCTACATACAAAAATAACTCATAACAAATGGCAAAAGTCTTCATATTTAAAAACATTTATAATGGCTCTTTTTTTTGTAGAAAAGAATTGGAAATTGAGGGGATGTCCATCAATTGGGGAATTGGTCGAACTAGTCACAGAAATTGAATGTTATCAAGTTCAATTGTTTTATAAGAAATCATGAATGGATGGATTTTAGAGAAGCCTGGCTAAAATTACACAAACTGATGCTGAGCAATGGGAGAAGAACCAATAGAACATTGTACACATCAACAACAGCATTGTCAGTTGATCAACTATGATGGATGTATCTCCTCTGAGCAGTTCAGATATTTAAGCCAACCCTAGAAAACCTGTTATGGACAATGCTATTCAAATCTAGAGGAGAAAAAACAAAACAAAACAACCAACTCCCCAGCCCCCCCAAAAAACAAAGCACAGAATCTGAATGGATCCTATGTGCACTTAAAACAAAACAAAAGCTTCTCTTAGGTTTTTTCCTTCCTATCCCATGGCTTTCTTTCTTTTACCATAGTCCTAATTCCTCAGCCACACATTGACTAATATGTAAACATGTTAAACACAAATGTACATGTGCAACTTGTACCAAACTACTCACCACTGAGGGGAGGGAGGGTATAATATAAACATGAATATGCAAATGGATAAATGTTGAAAAACTTTCATAACATGTAATTGGAAAAAAAGAAAATAAAATATCAATTAAAAAAGGAGGAAAAACGTCACCATTACTTCTTTGTGTGATTGATATACTTAGGAAGAATAAACAACAGAGAGGAAAAAGGATTTGAAAGCTAGATGAAGACTGGTGAGAAGATGGAGAAAAGTGGTTCTTTATGTCAAGAAGGTGTCCTTCTGGGTTCTAACCAGATAACCATCTTGGAGTCAGTTTTAGCCACTGAAAACCAATTTGGAGTCACCTGTGTTCTCTAAAAAACCTCCACAGGACATTATTATTGTCCATCATAAGATGTTTTTTTCTGATTCCATAGGATTTCTGAACCTTTATAAGGTAGACTTCGCAAGTTCTTCAAAATACACCAGGTTCTTTTGATGACAATCTCTTTGAACCTTCCTGCCTTCTGAAAATGCAGTTTTAATTTATGTGTTTACTGATCTTCCTTTTGTGCTTTCTTCAGTTTGGGTCATTTTATGTCTTTCCATCTGTCTTAGTATTCCTGATCTTTATTCTTAAATATTTTCTTGATTATAATTCCTACAAAATACAGGGTTTTCCATGTAAATTATCATTACCCAAAATTTTGACATCATGTTTACACAACAGACAATAGGGCAAAATCCTTACGACCCCTTTCTGAATGGTTTGAGCCAAAATGTAATTTAATCCATATGTTTCCCACAAATGGTTCATCAATTATTGATTAGGCTTAATGAATATGCTAATCAGTAGAGCTCAAGAGGCTTCTGTAGCCCTTCTGTGCTTTCCAAACCATCATAAATTTTTGAAGTGGAGTTGGATGGAAATAGAATCTGGGATGGTGCCAAAATGCCATAATGAAGACCACATATGGAGTTCAAGGGCTGATGTTTGTCCTTCTAGAATAGTATCAAAGATGTTCTTTGTCTGACACTTGTTTTCAAATTTAAATTAAGCTGTTCATTTTCCCTAGTGTACTAAGAACATATATTACTATTTTCCTAAAAGACATATTTAAAAAAATCTTAATTTTCGGGGTGGCTAGGTGGTACAGTGGATAGAACACCGGCCCTGGAGTCAGGAGTACCTGAGTTCAAATCCTGCCTCAGACACTTAATAATTACCTAGCTGTGTTGCCCTGGGCAAGCCACTTAACCCCATTGCCTTGCAAAAACTAAAAATACAAACGAAAAACCCAAACAAAAATCTTAATTTTCCAACCAAGATATAAAGGAAGATTAAATTTAGGAAATCATGTCTTTAGCTATGCATGTGTGTGTAATTAGACAGTTAGATGGTGCTATAGATGGAGTACTAGACTCAGATTCAGGAAGCCCTGAGCTCAAATCTATTGTCAGACACTTCATAACATTACTCTAGGTACATAACTTTCTTGCCTTGGTGTCTTTAACTATATAATGGGGATATTAGTAGAATGTATCTTATAAGTTGTTGTGTGAATCAAATAAAGTTGGGTCATGTAGAAAAAATAAAATAAAAAACTAGCAAACAAAATATATACAATGAGAAGAAGATTTGTAATTAGAGGATGTGCATTTAATTTCTTGAGAAATGTACTTAATAACTCCTGATTTCTACTTATGGGTTAAATGAGAGTGCTACACAAGACACAGTCCTTTAGAAACCATCTGATTCTTAATCCATGTTCTAATGATATGCTTAGAAACATAAGCAAGTGATTTGGAAAAATAGGCAAAGAAAGGGGTCCTACCAAATTTTGTTTATGACACAAATATAGTGCTGATATTTAAACCAGAATGACCCAAAACAGAAAGAAAATTATAGACCAATTTCTCCAATGAATATTGATGCAAATTTTTAAATAAAAAATCAGCAAAGAGGTTGCAGCAATTCATCAACAGAATAATACACTATGAACAGGTAGCATTTCCCCAGGAATATTTATTAATTATTATTATTAATTTTTACCAAGCTTGTTCAACATTAAGAAAACTATCAGCAGAACTGGCCATATTGATAAAAAATGAACAGAAATCATATGATTATCTCACCGCATATAGAAAAAGCATTTGATGAAATTCAATATACATTCCTATTAAAAATTATAAGAAAACAGAGTAATAAATGAATATTTCCCTAAAATGATAACCAATATCTATCTAAAATCATCAGAAAGATTTTTTTTTTTGCAATGGGGATAAGGTAGAAGTTTTCTCAATAAGACTAGGGATGGGAAAAGGATGTCTATTATCACCACAATTTTTCCATATTGCATTAGAAATGTTAGCTTTAACAATAAGAAAAGAAAAGAAAAATAGAAGGAATAAGAATAAGAGATGAAGAAACAAAACCATCACTTTTTGAAGAGGATATGTTGGTCAGATTAAAGAATCCTAAAGAAAAAAAGTAAAAAAAAAACTACTTGAAACAATTAACAATTCTAGCAAAACTGCAGAATATAAAATAAACACATATAAATCATCAGCATTTCTATATATTAATACCCCAGCTCAAGACATAGAAAGAAAAATCTCATTAAAATAACTGTAGAAGGGTGGCTAGGTGGCATAGTGGATAAAGCACTGGCTTTGGAGTCAGGAGTTCCTGGGTTCAAATCCAGTCTCAGACACTTAATAATTAATTACATAGCTGTGTGGCCTTGGGAAAGCCACTTAATCCCATTTGCCTTGCAAAAAAAGCCTAAAAAAAATAACTGTAGAAAATGATGATCATGATCTATGTGTAGAGAGGTGATGTCCTGAAAAGCAAGTGAATTGGATTTGAGTGCCAAGTCACCAGTCTGAGTTTTTCCTCCAGACCCCTGGATCCAGTGGCCAGGTCAGGACAATTGGCCTTAGATATGAAACAGTTGGAGTTAAGTGACTTGCCCAGGCTTACATAGCTAGAAAATGTCTGAGCTCAGATTTGAACTCAGGTTGTCCTGACTTCAGGGCCAGTGCTCTATCCACTGTATCATCTAGTTGGCCTATAGAAAATATTTGGTATCTACCTGTCAAGGCAAATCCAGTAACTATATGAGTAAAATTCCACAATGCTTTTCACACAAAGTCAGATCTAAACAACTGAAAAAATGTCAAATGCTCTTGGGCAGACTAATATAATATAGGAAGTGACAATTCTACCCAAAATAACTTATTGATTTAATGTTATATCAAACTACCAAAAAATTATTTTATAGAACTAAAAAAAACACTCCAAAATTTTTCTGGAGAAGCAAAAGTTCAAGAATATCAAAGAAATTAATGAAAATACAAAAATAAGTCTTCTAGCCATATCAGATGAAAATTATATTATAAAGCATTAAACATCAAAAGTAAGAAATAGAGTATTGGAACAATGAAATAGGCAAAGTACATGAGACACTTTAGAGAAAGCGTATAATAATCTACGGTTTTTTAGACCCAAAGACTCCAACTTCTGGAATAAAATAAATTATTTGTCAAAAACTGCTGAGAAAAAATGAAAAATGGTTATGACAAACACTAGGTAGAGACCAACAATTCCCACCTTATACCAAAATAGAATGAAAATGGTTACATGATTTAAACATGAAGGGTGATAGTATACACAAATTATCAGAGCAAAGCATAGTTTTCCTATGAGATTGATGGAGAATGACTGAAATAATTTATTAAATAGATAAAGAATATTATTAAATGCAAAAATGAATTATTTTAGTTACATTATATTAAAAAAGTACACAAAAAATCAAATACAACCAAGAATAGAAAGAAAGCATAAAAATGGAAAACAATTTTTATAGCCAGTGTTTCTGTTAATGGTCTCATTTTTCAAAAATTTAGAGAATTAAATCAAATTTATATTAATACAATCCATTATCCAGTTGATAAATGCTCAAAAGATATAAAGAGGCAATTTTCAAGGGAAGAAATTAAAGCTTTGTATAATCAAATGAAAAAAATGTTCTAAATCATTTTGATTTAAAGAAATATAAATTAAAACAACTCAGGTACCATCTTATATCTATCAAAAATGGCTAAAATGACAGAAAAGAAAAATAATAAATATTGAAGATATGGAAAATTGGGACCCTTGAAGATGTGGGAAAATTGGGATCATCATAATGCATTGTTGATGGAATTGTGAATTGATCCAACCATTTTGGAGAACAGCTTGGAACTATGCTCAAAGACAGTATAACCACTAAATCTATATATCTCAGAGAGCATAAGAAAAGACAGGGACCAGGGGCGGCTAGGTGGCGCAGTAGATAAAGCACCAGTCCTGGAGGCAGGGGTACCTGGGTTCAAATCTGGTCTCAGACACTTAATAATTACCTAGCTGTGTGGCCTTGGGCAAGCCACTTAACCCCCATTGCCTTGCCAAAAAAAAAAAAAAAAAAACTAAAAATAAAAAAGACAGGAACCCACATGTACAAAAATATTTATAGCACCTATTTTTCTGGTGGTAAACAATTGGAAATTGAGGAAATGCTCATCAATTGTGGAATAAGTAATCAAGTTGTGGTATATGAAAACAATGGAAACAATCTTTTGCTGTGAGGAATGAGGAGCAGAAAAACCTCAAAAGACTTCCATTAATTGAAGCTGAGTGGAGTAAGCATAAGCAGGAGGACATTGTATATGCTAACAGGAACATTATGTGATGAACAACTATAATAGACTCAACTTTTCTCAGCAATACAATGAACTAAGACAATTCCAAAAGACTCATGATGAAAAATGCTATCCACATTGAGAGGAAAAAAAATGAAGGATGAATGTAGATCAAAGTAATTTTCCCTTTTTTCCCTTCCTTGTGGTTTTCTCCTTTTGTACTGATTTTTTTCTTACAGCATGATTCATGTAGAAATATGTTTAACTTTATTTTACATTATTTTACAAAATAATATAATGTAACTAAAATAATTACATTTCAGATTTCTTGTTTCTTGGCGCGGAAGAAGAAAGGATGGGAGGGAGAAAAATTTGGAACTCAAAATCTTACAAAAACTAATGTTGAAAACTAGATATGTTATTGAAAAAATACTATTAAATGAAAAAATACACTAAAAGATTAATCTAATATAGATGCTATATAATGCACATATCCTAAAAGTGTTAACTTTCCCAGTCACTGAACTAGAAAGAGTCCAATGCAGGAATTATTCCTGAGTCTTTCTGGACCCAAATCCTGGACAGTATCCAGCTACCAGACTGCTTTTCTCTATTCAGAATTTCTTTTATACAATAAGGAACTGCGAATTAGCCTATTATCTGTTTGTGAATTAATTTCCATGCCAATATACTACAGCCCAATTTAGTATTAAAGTTCTTCCATAAAAATAGCTCATTGAGTATGAATAATAATTTGTTCTTGCATATGTTGTTTTATCTGAGAAGTTTGCCATTCAGATTAATAAGCAACACCTGTATAGGTTTCGATAGTTATTGTGGTAACTGCTGAGATTTCAGTATTTTGTGGGAGGGTCAGGGAACAAAGGAACTGGGATTGTAATGTGTACATTGATACCTTGTGTAATATGACATTTGGATGGCATCTAACTGAGTATCTTACCACATCTTTGTCATTTTAATGTTTCCAAATTCTAAGTGATTTAAATAACATTGGTCTTCAGAGGGAAAGTACTCTAATGATTCAACTGTACAACCAATCTTAAAAGGGGAAGGCATTGAAATATTGGGTTAAATGAAGCAAGAATTCTCTTCTTTCTACAACTCATTATATTGAATATGTTCTCTGGCTTCATAATTCTAGAGAAAAACGAATTCTTTTTTAAAAATATATTTAAATATTTATTTCATCATAAGTATATGTATATTTTTAAGTTACAACATTTTCATTTACCTTCCCTTCCCATCCCCTCCCCTTCCCCTCAAGGGCAAACTGTCAGGTTAGCATTGTCTATATGCATTTTGGATAAACATATTAGTCATTTTTTGGTATGAGGAATTAGGATTAAGGGAAAGAGATCCATAAGAGATAACTTTTATAATTGTTCATCAGATTCTGAAGGGTTTGTTTTTATTTTTGTTTTGTTTTGTTTTGTTTTGTTTTATTTTTCTTCCTCTGGATGGGGATAGCATTGCCCATAGCCTGTCTAATAAGCTTGTCCTCGCTTTCTAAACTGCTGAGAGGAGCTGTTTCCATTAGGTTAATCATCTCAAAATGTTATTGTTAATATGTGCATTGTTCTCTTTCTTTTGCCCCCTTCACTCAACATCAGATCCTGTAATTCATTCCATGCTTCTCTAGAGTTTGGTCATTTATAGTTTCTTATAGAACAATAATATTCCATCGTATTCATATACCATAACTTGTTGGCCATTCCCCGATTGATGGGCATTCTCTCAAATTCCAATTCTTTGCCACTATAAAAAGAGCTCCTATGAATATTATAGAAAAAAGTAAGACTTTTCCCATTTTTTTATAATTTCTTCTGGATATAGACATAGGATTGGACTTGTTGGATTGAATGGTATGAACAGTTTTATTGCTCTAAATATGAATTTTAATGATTGAGAAGACTGTGGATGAAGACTTTTTCCCTCCTTCCCAAAACTCTTTGAGACAGAAAAAAGTATAATATCAATTATGCATATGAAACAGTGCAAAATATATTTCCTAATTATCCATTGAAATAATTTGAAAATCATATAACAAGTATTTATTTTAAGTAGATTTACCTTATGTTTAGAGGCATTCCCCTATTGATAGGCACCCTCTCAATTTCCAATTCTTTGCCACTCCAAAATGAGCGGCTATAAATTTTTTGGAACATGCAGGAATTTTCTAAATTTTAAAAATTTCTTCTGACTTATAGACCTAGAATTGGAATTTCTGAGTCACAGGACATGAACAGTTTTATTGCTCTGTGTAATACCTGTAAGCCATGATAAAAATATCCCAACTGTGTACTAGATTTCCCCATATAGAAGATATTCCCATTTATAAAATGCACCTGAATTTGGGGGACTCAAAATTTGAACAAATGCGTTACATAAAGTTGTTGAACTCATTTTATTCATCATAAAATTCATACAGATCCTCATCATTGTCAAAGCTCCCAACCATGAACTCGTGCTTATCTGTTTGATGCTCTTTCTCCTGCCTGTGCTCTGATCAGTGGTTGACCATAAGTGTTCCAAGGGCAAGTCTGGTGCATGGATGCATGCTTAGTCCATTCTATTTCATGAACCTGAAGCACCAATTGTGTCCTCCTTTGAAATCAGTCACCATTTTTTTCATCAGCAATTCTTCTTACTTCCTGCTGAACCATCTTTGTGGACACAGGAATTTCTATTCCCCTTTGCTCATCAATCCATAGCTTCAATTTCCTCTCTAAAGCAGGCCATTTTGCTGACTTACCTCTCATGGCCTTCTTCTGGTGTGGTGTTTTCAGTTAGGGTTTCTTCTTCCCATGGCCAGACTCAGATTGTTTTCTCAGTTGGAGGAGAACCAAACTTATGTTCAGCAGCCTTATTTCCATTCACCTTTGCAAACTAGATCACTTTTAACTTGAATTCAGCATGGTACGAAAATCTTTTCTGAGCCATTTCTGGGCAGAACGTGGCAAAACACAACCTAATATACTGGTAAGAAATGTTAAATAATGAGCACAAAGACAAGTGTGAATCAGTGCTGCCAAAATTAGAAGGAAAGCAGAAATATGGGAAATAATATTCACAACCAGGTGTTCTGATTTCTAAAATTTCTAATTTTCTAAAATATATAGATAATTGCATCAAATTTATAAGATCATGTCTTTCCCAATTGCTAAATGTTAAAATAATATGAACAGACAGTTTTCAAATGAAGAAATTAAAGCTGTATATAATCATATGAAAAAATTCTCCAAATGCAAATTAAAACAATAATGAGATGTCATCTCACACCTGTTAGTTTAGCCCAGATGAGATAAAGGGAAGAAGATCAATGCTTGAGAGGTTGTGGTAGCATTGGGACATTGATGCATTGCTGGTGGAGTTGTGAATGGTTCCAACCTTTTTCGAGAGCAATATGGGACTATGCCCAAAGAGCAATAAAATTGTTCATACTCTTTTAGCCAGTAATTCCAATTCTAGGGCTTTATTGAGAAGAAATTACAAAAAATGGAAAAAGTCCTACATGTTCCAAAATATTCATAGCAGATCTTTTAAGTAGTGGCAAAGAATTGGAAATTGAGGATATGCCCATCACTTGGGGATTGGCTAAGCAAGTTATGGTACATGAATACTACACAATATTATTGCATAAGAAACCATAAAGGGTCAGACTAGAAGAACCAAGAGAACAATGTACACATCAATATTATGAGGTAAACATTCTTGGTGGAAGCAGCTCCTCTCCACAGTCCAAAGAGATAGGAAAAGTGTATTTGACAGGTTATATACTATTTTATCCCCAACTACAGGAAGAAAAACAAAATGCACAGGGAGAAAAACAAACCTTCTGTATCTGAACACTTTATAAATATTGTGTTATGTATCTCCCTTAATCCTAATTCCTCATGCCAAAAAGTACTAATTTATAAATATGTTTACATATATATATATATATATATATATATATATATATATGTAAAATGGTAACCTGACTGTTTCCTGTTGAGGTGAGGGGAATGGGAAGAGAGGGTGGAAGGAAATTTTGTAACTTAGAAATATGCATGTACAAATGGATGAAAAACAAATAAATGAATGAATGAATGAATAAAAAAGAAATACAACCAAAATCAAGTGTGAAAAATTGGGAAATGCAAGTAAAGAAATCTACAATCATTGTATAAAAAGCTCTCAGTTTTTTAGACCCCCAATTTTTGTAAAAACAGTGCATATTATACAAGGGAAATACATTGGATAACATCTTTCAAGAAATTATCAAGGAAAACTGTTCTGATATTATAAAACCAGAGGGTAAAAGAGAAATTGAAACTGAGCCTCAAAGAGATCCTAAAACGAAAAGTACCAGCAAAATTATAGTCAAATTTTAGAGTTCCCAGATTAAGGAGAAAATACTGCAAGCAGATTGAAAGAAATGTTAATGTTTTCTTTTTAAAAATTCATTATTTTATATTTAATTATAATTATCATTTATCTTCAAGTGATTGCTCTACCTCATTATGTCTTTTTGTTCTTAAAAAATTTCATTCATTCTTATGCTTGAATCCCCTATGTATCAGCACTTGAAGAAAAAGATTCCTTTATATTCAATGGCAAAATGGTAGAATTTGAAGCTATTAGTTACAGTGAAATTTGTCTTTTCTAGTTAGGAGTTTCTAGCTAGGAGTTTAATGATTTTGAACTCCAGAGACGCTTATATATCAGAATGACCTCTGGGATTTTATGGCAGCCTTTCCAGGTCAGGATGATAAAATGCCAATTGTTTTCTTGGAGGTGGCTGCTTTTGCTTGAAGATATTTTCAATTTCTAAAGCTTAATTTTGCCACCTTGGGAAAATCAAAATTTATCACAAAACCATAAATAATCAAAGAAAAATAATAGAAGCCTAATTTCCATCTAACCTTCCTTTTAATGATTAATGATGTTATTTTTCTAAACTATTTCTACAATACAGCATGAAATGAAATTTAAATTGCAGATTTTACAGTTGTGTATTTTAACTGGTGACCTGTCCCCTATCACAAATAAAAGAAGACCAATTGCATATAATAAATATGCTAATGTATTTCTTCTTTTAAAGTTGTATGAAGACATTGTCATCATGGACAAAAAAGAAAAAGAAAAGTAGGGAGGAAAAAATCCCTTTTCTCCTAATCATAAATTAGAAAGTCAAAGAAAAAATAAAAATGCTTTTAAAAGAAAAATCTACGGCTTTTTCCAGATTGTGGAAACTATCACAATTAATATGATATAAGCTGTGATGTTATCAATCAATGATTTCTGCCTACTATCACCACAGTCATTTGAATATCTGTGATGTGTAATAAAATTGATGAAAATTAATTTACTAAAAAATTATCAACTTAAAAATACCCAAAGGCCTAGTCCACATAAACATAGTAGTAGTATATAAATTAATAATGGGTCCCAGTACCCCAGTTTTAGATAAGAAATTGAATTTGGTTATTTGAATACCAAAAAAGATCTGAATGCATGATGATACTGAAAGAAATATGCTACATTTGAAATCATACATCCTAGGTTCAAAACTGATCTTTGTTCCTATTTGGGGGCATATTCTGTCAATTTTCAGGACTTCAGTTTCATTATCCGTCAAATGGAGTCTCAGAAGACTTACCTTGGTTCTTTTGTGGCTATAATGTTATAATTGTGTGACTCTATGAAAATAAGACCTTAATATTGAATTGAAAAGCAAGATGTTTTTTACAAAAAAAACATAGGACAAGCATAAAATTGAACTTCACTTATTTTTTCATGTAAAACCTCTCCATATTGATTATTTTGTATAAGAAACCTTAAGAAAAGAAAAAAAGAAATTTTAAAATAGCATGTTTCAGTCAATACCATTTTTTCTCTGGAGGCAGATAATATGCTTCATCCTTAGTTCTTGGGATTCGCTTGGATCATTGTATTGCTTAGAACAGCCAAGTCATTCATAGTGGAAAAAAAAAACATTCAATGAAGCTGAGCAAAAAAATTCACCTCCAATATAAAGACCAAAGAGAATCTTAGAAAAGATAAAAAAAAAACCCCAAGGGATTCAATTAAGCCAAACTGTTTGAATTCTTGCATGAGAAGGTAATATGTGTAATTCTTAAAAATTGTACCACTAATAGGGCATTTAGATTAACAGATAAACAGATGGTATAAGTATAAGGTGAATTTGATGGAAGAAAAACAGGAAAAAAACTAAGGGATGAGAAAGAGAAGTACACTGGGTACAGAAGAAAGGGAGAAGTAGAATGGGGTAAAATATTTCACATAAAGAAGCTTGAAAAACCCAATGACATAAAGAGGAAAGTGAGAGGGTAGGTGATGGTTATATCTTGAATCTGTCTCTCATCAGTATTTGTTCAAAGACAGAATAACCTACATAATTATATGAGTACAGAAATCTATCTTACCTGACAGGAAAATAGGAATGGAGGAGATTAAGTAAAAGTTGGGGGGTGGGAGAGGGACTGATAGAAAAAAGGGCAGACTGGGGAGGCAATAGGTAGACTGAAGCAAAGACTGTTAAGAGGAAAATAGTGAAATGAGAGAGAGGACAAAAAGAGGAAGAATAGGATAGAGAGAAATACACAGGTGTAAATCATAGCTAGGAATGTGAATGGAATGAACTCTCCCATAAAATAGAATTTAAAAAAGTGGATTAAAACAAAACAAAACAAAACAAAACAAAAAACAGGAAGGCACATCCTGAGTAAAGGTTAGGGGCTAGAGCTTAAGCTACTATATTTCAACTGAAGTAAAACACCAGGGACAGGAACCTTGATTTCAGCTAAAGTAAAAGCAAAAACAGACTCAAATAAAGGAGATAAGGGAGGAAACTTAATCTCCTTAAAACATATCATAGAAAATGAAGTAATATTAATATTAAGCATATATGCACCAAATCATAAGAGCACATTCTTTTTTCAATGAAGAAATTTGTTTATTCACTTTAATAGGAAAGCAGAAATAAGAGAAATTATGCATATGAAATTATACTAGACAATACAAATTGAATGAGCATTACCACTTGGAGAAAGGCATCTCAGTTCAACTGAGAATTCTAGATCTCATCCAAAAGGAAATTCACCAGTCTCTTAAATAATAAGAGGAGAATAAATACATGATTCAATTTCCATATATCATATTTTTTGTGATTATTTTTTGCTTGAAGATTTTATTTATTTTGAGTTTTGCAATTTTCCCCCAATCTTACCTCCCTCCCCCTCCCTCCACAGAAGGCAATCTGCCTGTCTTTACAGTGTTTCCATGGTATACATTGATCCAAATTAAGTGTGATGAGAGAGAATTCATATCCTTAAGGAAGAAACATAAAGTATAAGAGATAGCAAGATCAGACAATAAGATATCAGTTTTTTTCTAAATTAAAGGTAATAGTCCTTGGTCTTTGTTCAAACTCCACAATTCTCTCTCTGGATTCAGATGGTATGTATTCTCCACTGCAGAGAGCCCCAAATTGTCCCTGATTGTTGCACTGATGGAATGAGTGAGTCCATCAAGGTTGATCATTGCCCTCATGTTGCTGTTAGGGTGTACAATGTTCTTCTGGTTCTGCTCATCTCACTCAGCATCAGTTCATGTAAATCCTTCCATGCTTCGCTGAATTCCCATCCCTCCTGGTTTCTAATAGAACAATAGTGTTCCATGACATACATATACCACAGTAAGAGCAACCAAATTCTTAAAGGGGAAATTGAGTGATTTACAAGATCATGACCAAATAATAGAGTATTACAAAATATAAATCAGGTAATTTTCATTATATTAAACTGAAAAACTTTTGCATAAACAAAATGAATGCAATAAAGATAAGAAGGATAGCAGAAAGCTAGAAAACAAACTTTACAGGGAATATCTCTAATAAAGATCAAATTGTGCATGCTCCTCGATCCAGTCATATTACTAGGGCTATATTCCAAAAAGTTTGTAAAAAAAGGAAAAAAACCCTTCATGTGAAAAATTTTGTGATGGAAAACTACTGGAAATTGAGGGGATGCCCCAACAATTGGGGAATGATTGAAGAAACCATAGTAGATGAATGTAATGGATTCCTATTATGCAATAGCATAATGAATTGGCTTCATTTCAGAAAAGCAAACAAACTTGGAAATATTTGTACAAATTGATGCAGAGTGAAATGACTACATCTAGGATACACTACACAGTCTCATCACATTATCCAAGTACAAAGGACTCATGAAACAAAATGGTAGTCACATCCAGATTAAGAACTGATGTATTCTAAATGCAAGTAAAAAAGCATATTTTTCACTTAATGTATTCTTTTTTGGTAATTTGTTCTTTTTGATCTATTTCTTCTATGTATATTTTGAATTTTAGCACATATATAATCTATGTAAAATTGACTACCATTTTGGGAAGAGGGTAGGGAAGGAGAAAAATTTGTAACTCAAAATCTTGTAAAAAGGAATGTTAAAATTATCTTGTGTAATTTTGGGGAAATACTATTAGAAAAGCAAAAAGAAAAGTTATGAGTGAATTGACCAGTTAATTTGGTTGGTATACCAGGCAATTCTTAAGACCAAACAAACGAAAGGAAGAAAGAAAAGGAAAACAAATGCCATTACAATTAGCACACTGATGTCACTTTGGTAGTTTGACTTGATCAATTCTGTGAATATGATATCATATTGGTTCAGATCAATGCATTGTACTCCCCTTGGAACTCAAAGACTTTGTTTTCCTGAAAGTTATCTTGCAGACCATGGAATACTAGCTTGCATTACTTATGGTAGGAATTATCATATTATCTGATTATCTTCAGACATCTGATTTTCATTCTTGATTAATGAAATTGTTCTTGGCAAATGCTTTCACTCTGGTCTATCTTGTGTAAGTCCAAGAATTTCACCTCTAGCAACATAGTAGGAATGCTCCCAGTTATACCTCTTAATTATAGCCCCAGTTCTTTAAAAAAAAAACCAACAAAATAGTCCCAGATCCTATTCCCTTAATTGTAATTGAGGTATCTAGGTGATTTAGACTTCTTTTGAGTGCTCCAATTTTTTTAAAAGTTCTGGGAAAGTAGGGTTTTGATATACTGTGCTGTAGCACAATTAGGCCTTTGTGTAAAAGGTCTAGCTCTCACTATGATTAGTTCATGGGCAGATAGATTTGGATATGTCCCATTGTTGAAAATTTGACTCCAGATAACACATACTGGAACTTTACCCGGCAGTAGTTTGTAATAGTTTGAAGTGCCTCTCCAGTATAGGGGAGGAAACCATAAAAAGGCCAAAGAATCCCCATAGAATTCAGTCTATAACCAGAAGTATTGTTTCCTATCAAAACAGGCCATGGAGTGAAATAGATCTTGAAAGGCAAGTGAGAAGGATATTTTTACAGAAAATACTCCACAATATAATGGTGACCAATCATGCCACCATTAATTTGGTTGTTGTAGTTGTCTTCAAAAACAAAAGATGACTATTATTATTATCAGGCCAACTGAAAACCAAAACCATTGTATAGATTTGAACAAAGAAGTTTATGGTAGTTTTTTATCTTAGTGACAAGTAAATTTTCAAAGAAAACTTTAACATTCAAAGCAAAATGATTTATGATGAATAACATTCATTACATGAGTTTCTTGAGGTTTCATTGTAAGCTTAAGTAAATAATAAGCAATAAAATGATCTAATACCATGCAAGGCATTGACTAACCCCTGGTCTTATTTCTAGTCAGTTTACAAGAATTTATGAAGCTTTTACTATATGCCAGGAATTGACAGAAATGCATAAATCAATAAAAATTAATTGATATCACAATAGTCACATAAGATATGTGTCAATAACAAAACCAAAGCAACCAGAAACACCTTCATTAGATTTCAGTATTTATTATTACTTAGTGAATAAATTGCAAAATGAAAAGGAAACCTCTATTAATCTCTTATCTAATAAGTTTTTGAGAGTAAATTTGAAGAGGGAACATCACATAAAGGGTAAAAAAATGACATTACATTTAGGATGCTATGAATTCAAGGACTGTAAAACTCTTTGAATGAGTCATTATAGGACATACTTAGTCACATCCTAAGGAATTTATTTAAAGGGGAGAAACTATTTAAGAGTCAGACAGTGATTTTAAGAGTTAGACACAGGAATGAATGATTGATGATACAGTCATCATATTCAACAATCTAGCTACTGTCAATTCTTCTTTGCTAATGATATTCCATCTTCTGACTCCATCTCCAGACTTTGTTCTCAATAGTCTCTATGCTTGGGATAACATCTTTCTAAATCTCCACTTCCTAGGATACTCTGGTTTACTTTTAAGATTTTCAAATATCTGTTGCTGAAATTTTTTTATAAAATGTGTGTGTCTATGTGTGTAAATTATTTATACATATAATTCACACAGAGACATCTACACGCATTCATACACAAACACATGCACACCAAATTCCCACCATCTACATGTATCATATTAATTTTCTCACATTGAGTCCAAAAACAAGAAAAGGGTATGTTATTATAGTCCCTCATAAATTCATATCCTATCTCTGAGCCACAATTTCAGAACATAAAAGCAGGGAGGCCACTTTCCTCTTTAAATTTCTCTCATTTCAGTATCAATTTCTAGTCTCTTTGGGAAAGAACAGAGATTCTTATTCTGGGGTTCACATGTACCTGAGGAGTCAGTGGAAAGATTCCAGAGGGTCTGTGAATTTGAATGGATAGAAATGCATTTTAGTTCTTCTAATCTACAGCTAAAATGCATTATTTTCTATAATTATTTTTAAAAGGCTATTCTGAGAAGCAGTTCATAGATTTGGACAATATTCAACTAAGTACACAGTGCAAAATGGGTTAAGAATCCTTGGCTTAACCACACAATAATGCCAACAGTTTAATAAATAGATATATTTAAGTATTTCAACAATACATCAGCTGGTATAATATAAACAAATAGGAATTTTGGAGAAGGAGAAATGCATCATATTTGAAATTTTACACTTTAATATCATCAATTACTGTTTAAATTCTCTTCTGACATTTGCTGTTTGAATATAGACAAATCATTAAACCCTATTTGATCTAAGTTTCCTATTCTGTAAAATGAAGATTTATTTCTGTATAAGTAAATGGCTTGTGAGATTTCTTCCTTCTATAAATCCATGAAACTACTTGTATGACCATTGGCATATTAATTACTTTACTCCTATGGTCCTTGTCATATTCAAAATGAAGAACTTGGCCTAAATAACCTATAACATTCTTTCAGTTCTAAATCTCAAATTCCTTGTTTTTGCTTAATAAATTCAGTGGGGATTTTCCAATTTTGCTTTAAAATGTAAGGAATAAATTTCACATTTGCCTGGCATAATAAGATATGCTACAATGCTCACTGCAACATATCAATTAAGTTTTGATGAGGAAAATTCTAAGGAAAGAATCTTTGTGGATAAACAAATAGAAGAGCTCAGACTGCCTTTTAAATAAGCACAGTATATTTTACTTTAGTGTTTAAAAGGAATGAACTCAGACATACTCTAACCAGTACCCTATAAAACACATACAAATGTTTTACTCATACCTCTTTACCTGATGAAAAATCTGTTGTATTACAGAATCAATGATTAAGTTGTATAAATTCAATTTGAGCAAGTTTAGAGTATCTGTTGACTTGGACGTTCAATATAAATTAGGCACATACAAGTTTTTAACTTGTTTTGAAGGAGTAAAATGCTTCCATGATTTAGGATTAAAAAGGATGACAGCTATATCTGAGAGTCAAGATGGCAAAGTAGGCAATAAGTTGATGTAGCCCTCCCATATTCACCTCCAAACATAAGATAATTCCCCAGAACAAATCTTTGAACAACAGAATCATGAAAAGACAGAGTGAAACAATCTTTAGATCAAGAAACTTGTAAGAAATATCTGAGCAGAGTGGCTGGGTGGTGCAGTGGATAGAGCACTGGCCCTGGGGTCAGGAGTACCTGAGTTCAAATCCAACCTCAGACAATAATTACCTAGCTGTGTGGCCTTGCGCAAGCCACTTAACGCCATTTGCCTTGCAAAAACATAAAAAAAATGTCTGAGGCAGCTAGATAGCACAGTGGATAAAGCACTGACACTGGAGTCAGGAGGACCCGAGTTCAAATGCAGCCTCTTTCACTTAAAGTTGCTTGGTTGTGTGACCTTGGGTAAGTCATTTAAAAACCCCATTGCCACAAATGAATAAAATAAAAAAAAGAAATGTCTGAAAGGTGTATCTTACTCCAGCAAAAGAGTCGGAGGGGAGCACAGTCGTGGACAGGAAACATTCTGGCAAGATGGCAGCAAACCACTCTTCAGTAAATTAATGGGAGATCCTGAGGCAAAGTGTGATGGAGTAGAAAAAACCAACACTAAGACCTCCCCCTGCCTCACCCTCATGCTGTAACATAGCTGGGGGAACCAACAGAATCCAACTTTAAGTACCACCATATACTCCAACACGGTCCCAGGAAAATATTGAAGGATGTGTCCAGACTACCACATGCTTCATTGTAACCCCAGGAAAACAAAGACTCATCCCACCTAGCCCCAATACATGCTCAGTGCTAGGTACCCTGTCAGATACTTTAAGCCTTCAGAAGCAAAAGTCACCTCCAGTCAAACCCCTTCAGAGAAGAATAAAAAAATGAGGGTTCCCTAAGAGCCCCAGGGACACATCAGCTAAGTGGGCAAACAGTTAAGACCTGTAGCTGCATGACAAGAAATATGATATAGTGTTCCTTCCACCATAAGAGCAGAGTTCAAATTTAAAAGAAAAGAAAAAAAGGCAAAAAAGATGAGCAAACCCCAACAAAAACAATCTGACAATAGAAAGCATTATGATGACAGGGAAGACTAAGACTTAGAAGATGACAACAATGTGAAAACACTTCAGGGAATAACACCAAAGAAAAATCAGAAGTGAATTGGAAGAGTTCAAAAAGAACCTTAAAAAATCATATTAGAGAGGTAGGAGAAAAACCCCTGCTTAAAAAGTAGAATTGGTCAAATGGAAAAAGAAATATAAAAATCTACTGAAGAAAACAATGCCCTAAAGAATACAATTGGCCAAATAGGAAAAAAAATAACTGAGTCAAACTTAAAAGTTATTAAAAGGGCAAGTCAAAGCTAATGGCTCTATGAATCCATTAAGAATTCATCAAACAAATTCAAAGGAATGAAAAAATGGAAGAAGATGTACAATATCTCATGCAATAAACAACTGACCTGGAAAATAAATCTAGGAGAGACAATATCAGAATCATTGGGCTCCCTGAAAGTCATAAACTAAAGGGGGACCTAGACTACATCTTTCAAGAAATCAACAAGGTTAACTGTCCTGACGTCCTGGAAGCAGAGTTCAAAACAAAAATTGAAAGAATCTACCAATCATCTCAAAAAAGAAATTCTAAAATAAAAACATTCAAAGAAATATTAGTCAAATTTCATGTACATTATTAGTATGCTGTGATCCACAGGGTCATAAAAAGTCAGATTGTACTAGTTCTTCATTCATGAAGAAGATCATGACAACAGGGAGGTGATGCCATGACAAGAACATGAATTGCATTTGAGTAAGGGGACTGTGCTAAATCACCAGCCTCACTTTTTCATCCAGAGCTAGCTAGATCCAGTGGCCAAGTATTGATCTTGATAACTGCCTTGGACGCCAGACAATCAGGCTTAAGTGACTTAGGTCTAAGGTAACACAACTAGTAAGGGTCAAGTATCTGAGGCTAAATCTGATCTCACATTCTACTGACTCCAAAGCAGTCTCTACAGACAGCTAGTGAGACTCAATTGACTCAATCTAACATAGTTTTGAGATTGTATAGATCTCAAGAGTGGAACTCAAAAATAAGCATCCCTATGTTTGGTGTTTAAGGTTTGATGTCCTCCTTAGGGACACATGTATAATCTCCTTGTCTCCTCTTTCATAGGAATTGGAAAAAAAAATGAAGGAACAATAAAAAGCACAATAAGGTGAAGATATATACCCTGTATGTATGTTTCCCTTCACAGGGGAATAATATTCCATGATTTTCAAAAATATTTTACTTTGAGGGGTGGCTAGGTAGCACAGTGGATAGAGCATCAGCCCTGGAGTCAGGAGTACCTGAGTTCAAATCCAGCCTCAGACACTTAATAATTACCTAGCTATTTGGCCTTGGGCAAGCCACTTAACCCCATTGCCTTGTAAAAAGCAAAAAAAAAATATACTTTGCCTAGATGACCATACACAATAGTCAATACTTCTTTTTATAAATCTTAATTTGGAGTATAATATTAGTCTTATTCAATCTCTATAGTACAAGGAGTGCTTTTACTATTTCACTGGATATAATAGCACCTTACTGTAGTTTCTAAGGAGTAGTCTGTGGGCTATTGATAGTCTTCAGGAGTATTGCTGAGATAGCTCACATGTTAACTGAGAGTTTAAAGATAGATTTTTTTTTAACAATTCAGAGAATCATTACCTTAGGATTTCCCTAAGGCTTTGTCACTGCGGTATGAAAGTGGCATGAAATAAATAAATAAATATTAGCAGGTCCAGCCATGATGGAAAGACTCTTAGTATGATTCTAGCAACAAGATGAATTTTCTTTCTGAGACTAACTTATTTAATATGAAAAAGACTAATTTCTAATGAACATGTTCTTTTAAGTAGTTAAAAATGTTTATTGATCATTGTTTGGAAATAAATTTTGTGGTAAAAATAAAAATGGGAAAGAATATGAAACTATGTTCCTTTTCAGACTGCCCCCCCCTTCTCTTTGTGCAGTAACAGTGGCAGGGTAGCAGCAGAGTGATCTAAAAAAGAATTATGCAATTTTAGATTAAATTTAAACTTTAAATGATTTTTAATTTTCTGAATATTATTCCCCCTTTCCTTTTCTTCAATGACTTCATATGATTTTTATCAGAATAGTATCATCTCAAGAAGAAAATTGATACTCAATGAAAAGATATTTCCTGCATATTGTTTGGTAGAATAAATAAAGGAATTGACAGGATCGGTTTTGTTATGAATATAAAAGACAATCAGGACTATCACTTCATGAGACATTTGGTGATTTATAAGTACTGCTATGAAAATACATAAAATTCTACTAAGAATTTAATAAGGACCGCTAAATGAAGTAAATGTGTACATTGCTATTTAGTGAATTTAATTTTTAAAAAATAGAATCGATGAGGATGATGAGAAACATTGAAGAAGCAGTTGTCAGGAATAAGAAACAAGAAGTCAAAGAGTTTTAGTCGATGCAAAAGTTTTGCAGTTTTATATGATTACTTTCTTTTCAAATAGAGAATCAGTAGTTACTGGATAAAACAAGCTCCTGATTACCATAAAAATGACTAAAACAGAAAACGATTCATCATAGATGTAAGCGTCATTATTATATCAAAAAACTGCAAACATGTTGACAGCTGACCTGTCAGAATAAAAAATAAAAGGACAGCAACAAATTAAAGAAAAAAATCTGGACAGTTGATTAAAAAGAATTCTTTTTCATCATCAAGGAAAATGAGCCAACAGTCTTTCCAGAGACACTTAATAAGTATTTGGCTTTAAATAAGCTCATTTATCTTCTTTCTGTCTCCATTTTTTTTTCATTTGTAAAATGTAATAATTATAGCACCTAACTTAGAGGGTCAAAGTAAGGCAATAAAACAATAATAAACATATATATATATATATAAATGCTTTGAAAATCTTAAATTTTCAAATGTTAATATCTATTATTGTTGTTGTCATTGTTCTTAACAGAAAGATGATAGATCTGAGATATAGAATTAAATAAATATTTTTGGATATGGTAGTTACAATGATTTATTTTGTTTGGCAATTCTTATTTGTTACAAACACTGCATTTCACCCCCACTGCCCATTTTGATTTGTGTGAGAGGAAGGCTACAAAGAAAGCATTTGATAAAGAGGAAAAGAAATAAAAATAGGTCACTGCAGTGTGTTAAAAATGTAACATAAAAGAAGGAAGTTCTAAATGAAATAAGTCGGATAACATTGAAAATAATATGCTGTACTTATCATACAAATCTCTTAAAATAATCCATGCATTATATTAGAGTTATGTGAAAAGTATATAGAGTACTAGAATTGGAATTAGGAAGGCTTATCTTATGGAGTTTAAATATGGCCCTACACACTTATTAACTATTTTACCCTGGGTATGTTACTTTACCTTATTTGCCTCAGTCCCTTACCTGTAAAATGAGGGAGAGGAGGGAATGACAAACCAATCCAGTAACTTTTCCAAGAAAAACTTAAATGGTGTGACAAAGAGTCAAATGTGATTGAAATGATCAAGTAATATATATATATATATATATATATATATATATATATATATTTAAAATATCAAATTAGTGTAATCTTCAATATATCACATCTCTGCCTTGATTTCATGAGTCAGTTGAAAGGGACTTGCATTTTCCATTAAGCTTCTCTGTCAACTGAAGTTCCATTACATTCTATAAATTACATTGACTCAAAAGCTTCACCACTGGAGTATAAGTTAAGTCAATTACTACCAAGATCTTTTTTAAAAATATTGACCCGGTGATGGTTTATCATAAGATTATGTCAAAATTTAGTGATATTAGTAACTCAAAAATTAACCATTTGCTGATATTTGAGGTCAATTGTGCTTGTTTGGTAGAGAGAGAATGTTCTCCTCCCCAACATAAAAATATTTATTAATCAATAAGCAAGTTCCAGGTACTATGTTAGACATTGGGGAATAAAAAAGATAAAATACAATCCTTGCCTTCAGGGTGCTTACAGTCTAATAGGGGAACATGCAAACAAATAAGATTTATAAAGGATAAATAAGAAACAATTTAACTGAGGGAAGCCAAGGAATTTAAGAGAAATTGAGAATTACTGTAGAAGAGGTCATTTTAGTTATTATTTAAAGGAAGTCAGGGAAGTCAGTAATTAGATCAGAGGAAGGAGAGTATTCCAGGTGTTATAAACAACAAGGAAGAATAACTAGAGGCAAGAAATGGAATATCTTTTTTTTTGGAGCAGTCAAGAGTCCAGTGTGACTGAATTGAAGAATAGGCATTGGGAAGTAAGGTGATAGAAGATCTGGAAAGGTAGAAGGGGCAAGACTATGAAGGGCTTTGAATGCCAAACAGGATATTCTATGCTTTTAATGAGTTAGTAGGAAGCCACTGGACTTTATTAAGTTTATTGGGGACATAATTGAACCTGTGCTTTAGGAAAATTATTTGAGTGGCAGAATGAAGGATGGATTAGAGTGGAAAAAGCCTTGAGGAAAAATAAGCCTATAAGAAGGCTATTGCGATAATCAAGGGGTGAGGTGGTAGCAGTTTCAGAGAAGAGAAAAGAGAGCTGAAGAAAAGGTGAAGTTAACAGGTCTTGACAACAGTATGGATATGAGGGATAAGAGATAGTGAAGCATACAGGATGACTCCTAGGACATTACACCTGAGGGACTAGAAGAATGTTCTTTAAAGTAATAGATCATTGGATAAAGGATTCAAGGGGGAAAACACAATGAGTTAAACTGTTTACTGAAGATCCCATTCAGAAGAAAATGCTGTCATATAAATATACAAGAATTCTTTTTAATAGGCATGTTATTCAGTTTTAAAATACTTTGAACATGTAAGCATCAGAATTATCTACATTCAGTTAAATTGCCGAGTGCAATACATTATGGTATGAACTGGGAATACAAATATGGGAAAAAAAATAGTTCCAGTCCTCAAGATATTTAAGTCATAGAAAAAGATTAGAGCATAGACACTGGTAAATAAGGAAATAACAAAAAAAATAAGTTCTTGAAAGGGGAAAACATCAACCACCAAGGTGATCCAGCAATGCCCTACCATCATATTTTGAAGGGAGAAAGATAGGGATTCTAAGGAGTATAAATAAGGAAGAAATACATTCTGGAGCATGGGAAATATACAGAGAAAATCAAGAACAAAATAAAGACTAATTTATAATGTCATGTATATAGATTCTCCATAGAAACAGGAGTCAATCAATATGGGACTATCTTAGTTTTTAACATCTTTGATACTGTTTTTTTTTTTTTTTTAAATTGGCCATATGCCACACTTGGCGGACCCAAGATGGTGGAGTAAAGTCAAGGACTCCCATGAACTCTTCCCCAAACCTCTCCACTGACTCTACCTAAGTTCTAGATGGGCAGAACTCACTAAAAGTCTGTGTGAAACAGTTTTCCAGCCTAGGACCACATGGAAGATCCAGGGGAAGGAGTTGTTACACCAGGCCCTTGGAAAGGATCCACAATCCAGTCCGGGCTGTGCAGGAAACAAACCTTCTCTAGCCATATTGAAACAGACTAGAGGTTGCTTAGGTCTCAGGGGACATCTGGGACCCTGGGCATTCCTGTGTGCCTGGAGGAGGTGGCGGTTACCAGACCCCTCAACCCAGGGATTTACAAGAACAATTGGGAAGGACAGTAGGAAAACTCTGCCACACCAGAATGAAATAGAAACATAATCTGTCACAAGCTTCAGGGAAGACCCAACCTCAGGGAACCAGGAGAAAATGTGGGAAGCCACCAGGCAGTTGCATCCAGAGTGCTTGGCTCATGAATAGTAAGGTGGGGGGTGGATAGCAGAGGTTTTGTCCCTATCCCTGAGGCAGGACTTGCCCCTACTCAGATCTGGACCCTAATCTGGGGTTCCAGTCTCAGGAAAAGGAACAGAAGCTTAACAGAGTTTAACAGCCTACAGTGGAGCAGGAACCCTCCTCATATTTCCAAGGCAGAGGTGAGGGCTTGTGGTCACCCACAGAACAGAGTACAGGCCAGGAGATCAGTCAGAGCCTCTCATAAGACATTGGAAGAACTGAGAACGTACAGGTCCTATGGGGGTATCCATGAAGACAGCTGCAAAAGCCTGGGATAATGCACCCTCCATCCTGGAAGCAGAGATCCACCTTAAAGAGATGCAATCATGTCACAGGCTGGGAAAATGAGCAAGCAATAGAAGATTAAAAAATACGATAATAGACAAATATTTTGATCCTATGGAGGATGAAAATACACAGTCAGAACATAACCAAGTCAAAGCTTCTGAAACCAAAGACTCTGAGAAAAAAATGAATGGATCTCATGTTCTGACAGAGCTCAGAAAAGTTCTTGAAAATCAAGTATGGGAGGTAGCAGAAAAATTGGGAAAAATTTTAGACTATCTGAAAGTCATGACCAAAAAAAGAGTCTAGACATCATTTTTCAAGAAATGAGAGTGATGCAGTAAAATTATGAAATCCAAGTGAGAAGTCTGGAGAAGAAGATACAAAAAAAAATATTGAAGAAAATAACATCTCAAAAACTAGTTTGCGTCAAATGGAAAAAGGTAATGTAAAAGGCCTAACAAATGTAGAATTCCTTCAAAGCAGAAGTGGGCAGGTGGAAAAAGAGAAAAGCGATATAAAAGTTCTCTGAAGGAAATAATTCCTTAAAATGTAGTATGGAGCTAAGGGAAGCTGATGACTTTGTGAAAAATCAAGAAACAATGAAAGAAAACCAAAAGAATGGAGAAGTAGAAGAAAATGTTAAATATCTCAGGAAAAACAACTGACCTAGAAAACTGATCCATAAGAGACAATTTAAAAAATTTTGGACTACCTAAAAGTCATGTCCAAAAAAAAAAAACCCTAGACATTTTTAAAGATATTATCCAGGAAAACTGCACAGATATCCTAGAAGCAGAGGGTAAAATAGAAATTGAAAGAATTCACCTCACCTCCTGAAAGAGATCTCAAAATGAAAACTGCTAAGAATAACTCAGCAAAATTATACTTACTCTTTCAGGGTAAAAGATAAACATACAATGATTAAGGGAACTTTCCGATGAAATGACCAGAGATGAACAGAAATTTTTATCTTCAAATGCAGGACTATAGTGAGGCATAGAGATAGGGTGGATGGAAAATCAAATAATGAGGAATTTAATGATGTTGAACTGCTTTTATTCCTGCATGGGAAGAAGATATTGATAACTAATATGAACATTCTAATTTATTATGTAGATGAAGCATATTTTGATAAAGCACAGGAGAGAGCAGAATTTGAAGGTAAAATATATTAAAATGGTGGAGTATATGGAGGAGAAAAGAATGTACTGGGAGAAAGGGAAAGAAGATATTGAATGGAATAAGTTATTTCAAAAAAAGGAAAGAAAAAGTTTTTGCAGTGAAGTGGAAGAGACGGAAGGTGAAGAGCAGTGAGTGAGCCTTATTCTCATTAGAAGTGACTCAGAAAGGGCTGCTCAGTGGCCCAGTAGATAGAGCACCAACCTCTGGAGTTAGGAGGACCTGAGCTCAAATCTGGCCCCAGACACTTAATAATTACCTAGCTCTGTGACCTTGGGCAAGCCACTTAACCACATTTCCTTAATTAAAAAAATTACAAAAGAAGTGACTTAGAGGAAATAACATACACAGTCAATTGACTATTGAAATCTATCTTACCCTAGAAGAAAATAGAAGAAGAAAGGGATGGGAGAAAGAGACAGGGAGAGGGGAAGGGAGTATAGGTGACAAAAGAGTGGAAAGATCATGGGAGAGTCAGATGCAATACTTCTTTGAGGAGGGATTCTTTTGAGGGTGAAAGAAGAAAAGAATAGAACAAATGGGGGTGGGGAGAATAGAATGGATGAAAGTATAGCTAGCAATAGCAACTGTGGGAAAAATATTGACAGATTTCTCTAAAGGACTTAGGATGAAGAATACTAACTGGAAGGAGCTGATGGTTTGTAATTCAGACTGAAGCATCCTTTTTTTTGTACCCATTTTATTTTTCTTGAGGTTTCTCTGTCTTTGTGTATGAGGGATTATGTTTACTTTTATAAAATGACCATTGTAGTAATGTTTTCATGGCTACACATTTTAAGTTATACTAAGAAATTTTATTTCTCAATGAGGGAAGTGAGGTGGAAGGAATGGAGCGAATTTGGACCTCAACATTTTAGAAGTAATTTTGAAGCTTGCTTTTTTCATTAATTGAGGGAAAATTAAAAAAAAATACAGTAAGGGAATAAGATCTTAAACAAAGCATACCGACTGAGTAGATTATTCAATATTAAATTACTTTTGAAATTGACAGACAAAAATAAATTTCTCCATTTCTCTAGGGGTAGGGAGGGAGGGTTGGAAGTTGTAGGAACAGCGACTACAGTAGAAAGAGCAGGAAGGATAGCTGTCTGTTCAAGCATCTGAGTACTTGGGGATGGATATTATGGATTGCTGCAGGAAGAAATCTCTTCTTCAGTGTACAGCTTGGAACAGAGTTGATTTTTAATAAATGCTCATTGACTGGTTGAGGAAAGCCTAGAACTTTTCTGGGTATCAGTCTCAATGAAGGCCAATCCTGCTCTGGCCATACTATATCTGTGTGTTCAATTATGGGTGCCATGCTTTTTTTAAATTTATTTTTAAATTTATTTATACATTACTAAAAGAGTCTTGTTGTAAGAGTAAACATAATGCCCCCTATCCCCAAAAGAATAAAAATCCTCACGAGAAATAAAGTGAAAGAAAAAAAAATGTGCTTCAGTCTGTGTTGTAATATCATTAGCTCTGTCTCTGTGGTAGATCTCATTCTTTATCATAAGTCCATCAGATACATTACTTCCATATTTTTTCTGTTCTATTGCTGATTACAATTCCTTCCATCCATTCCTCCCCACTTCTAATTATTATATGTTCTTTCTCCTTTAACTCTGTTCCTCATCAAAAGTATGCTGTGGGGCAGCTGGGTAGCACAGTGGGCAGAGCACTAGTCTTGGGGTCAAGAGATCCCAAGACCATATTCCAACCCTGAGACCCAGCACCCACCTATTGCCACGATCCTGAATAGGCCATCCAATCCCACTACCTTGTAAAAAGTAAAAACGAAACTGTATTATAGCTGACTATCCTCTCCCTGATCTACCCTATCCCCTAAATCCCCCCCCTTCCCCTTATCCCTTTTCTCCCATCCCCTTTCTCTCCTTTTCTTTAGATATCTATGACCTATTAAGTATATATGCTTCCCTTTTGAGCCATTTCTGATGAGAATGAAGGTCACTCATTCCTCCACACTTTCTCCCCTTCTATACTATTGGAAAAACTATTTCTTGACTCTTTTGCAAGAGATATCTTAGCCTAGTCTACCTTTCCTTTCCTTTCTCCCTATACATTTCCTGTTCACCCATTGAATACATTTTAAAAACCGATTATACCTTCAAATTTAATCTCCTGTGTCTCAACTATAAAAGCTCCTTCTAACTGTTTCAATAAATGAGAAGGTTCATATAAGTATTATCTATGTCATCTTCCCAGGAAGGAACACACACAGTTCATCATCATTAAGTCCCTCATAATTTACCCTTCTCATCCAGCCTCTCTAATGCTTCACCTGAGCCCTGTACCTGAAGATCAAACTTTTTGTTCAACTGCGGTCATTTCAACAGGAACATTTGAAATTTACATTTCACTGAAAGTCCATCTTTTACCATGGAAGAAGTTGTTCAGTTTTGCTGGGTAGCTGAATCTCGGTTGTATTCCAAGCTCTTTTGCCTTCTGGAATATTATATTCTAAGCTCTGCAAGCCCTTAATATGGATGATGTTAAGTCCTGGATAATCCTGCCTGCACCACAATATTTGAATTGTTTTGTTTGGCCTACTTTTAGTATTTTCTCTTTGATCTGGCAGTTCTGGAACTTGGCCATAATATTCCTGGGAGGTATTTTTGGGGGGATCTCTTTCAATAGAAGATTGGTAGATTCTCCCAATTTCTATTTTGCCCTCTGTTTCTAGGTTATCAGGACTTTTTCTGTAGAAATTGTTTGAAAATGAAGTCAAGGCTCTTTTCCTGAGTGTCACTTTCAGGTAGCCTAATAATATTAAAATTGTGTCTTTTGGATCTATTTCAAGATCTGTTGTTTTTTTTTGAAAGAGATACTTCACATTTTCTTCTAGTTTTTCATTCTTTTGATATTGTTTTATTGTGTCTTGATTCCTTGCAAAGTCATCAGCTTGCTTTAGCTCCATTTTACATTTGAAGGATTTGTTTTCTTCACAGAGCTTTCTTATCTCCTTTTCCACCTGGCCAATTCTGCTTTTTTTAAATTAAAGATTTTATTTATTTTAAGTTTTACAATTTTTCCCCTAATCTTCCTTCCCTCCTCCCACCCCTCACAAAGAACAATTTGTCAATTTTTATATTGTTTCTAGGTTGTACATTGATCCAAACTGAGTGTGATGAAAGATAAATCATATCATTAAGGAAGGAACATGAAGTATAAGAGATAGCAAGATCAGACAATAAGATATCAATTCTTTCTTTCCAAATTAAAGGAAATAGTCCTTGGACTTTTTTCAAGCTCCACAGTTCTTTCTCTGGATACAGGTGATATTCTCCATTGCAGAGAGCCCCAAATTGTCCCTGATTGTTGTACTAGTGAAAAAAAATGTGTCCTTCAAGGTTAATCATCACCCCCATGTTGCTGTTAGGATGTTCAGTGTTTTTCTGGTTCTGTTCATCTCACTCAGCATCAGTTCATGCAAATCCCTTTAGGCTTCACTGAATTCACATCCATCCTAGTTTCTAATAGAACAATAGTGTTCCATGACATACACATACCACAGTTTTCTAAGCCATTCCCCAAATGAAGTATATTTACTTCATTTTAAATTCTTTGCCACCACAAAGAGGGCTGCTATGAATATTTTTGTACAAGTGATGTTTGTACCCTTTTTCATCATCTCTGCAGGGTATAGACAGTAGTGGTATTGCTAGATCAAAGGGTATGCACATTTTTGTTGCCTTTTGGGCGTAGTTCCAAATTTCTCTCCAGAAAGGTTGGACGACTTCACAAGTCCACCACAATGTAATAGTGTTCCAGATTTCCCACAACCCTTCCAACAATGATCATTGTCCTTTCTGGTCATATTGGGCAGTCTGAGTGGTGTGAGGTGGTATCTCCATGAAGCTTTAATTTGCATTTCTCTAATAAGTAATGATTTAGAGGAATGTTTCATATGACTATAGATTGCTTTGATCTCCTCAACTGTAAATTGCCTTTCCATAAGCTTTGACTATTTGTCAATTGGGGAAATGGCTTTTTTAAAAATATGACTCAGTTCTCTGTATATTTTAGAAATAGTCCTTTGTCAGAAAAATTAGTTGTAATGATTGTTTTCCAGTTTACTACATTTCTTTTGATTTTGGTTGCAGTGGTTTTATCTGTGCAAAAGCTTTTTAATTTAATGTAATCTAAATCCTCTAGTTTGCTTTTAGTGATGTTCTCCATCTCTTTCTTAGTCACAAACTGCTTCCCTTTCCATAGATCTGACAGGTAAACTAATCCTTGATCTTTTAATTTGTTATAGTTTTGTTTTTTTTATGTGTAAATCCTGTATCCATTTGGAACTTATCTTGGTATAGGGTGTGAAATGTTGGTCTAATCTAAGTTTCTTCCATACTACCTTCCAATTTTCCCAGCAGTTTTTATCAAAGACAGAATTTTTATTCCAATAACTGAACTCTTTTGATTTATCAAACAGCAGATTACTATAATTATTTCCTGACATTGCACCTAGTCTATTGCGCTGGTCCACCAGTCAATTTCTTATCCAAATACCAGTCAGTTTTGATGACTGATGCTTTATAATATAATTTTAGAGTGGGCAGGGCTAAGCTCCCTTCTTTTGTACTTTTTTTTCATTAAATCACTGGAAATTCTTGACATTTTATTTTTCCAAATGAATTTACTGACAACTTTTTCTAACTCAAAGTAATTTTTTGTAATTTTGTTTGGTAGGGCACTAAACAGGTAGTTTAGTTTTGGTAGAATTCTTATTTTTATTATATTAGCTCTACTTATACATTAGCATTTCGTATTTTCTGCTTTTTAAGGTATTCTTTCCTTATTAACTTTTTTCAACCTTTTTTTTTTCCCATTTGACTTGAACTGGTTTTTAGTATGCTATTTTCTTCAGCATTTTTTGGATCTCCTTGACTAGGGCTGTTGACTTGGTTTTTTTTTTCCCTGCATCTCCCTCATTTCTCTACCCAATTTTTCCTCCACTTTCCTTGCTTGATTTTGAAAATCTTTTTTGGGTTCTGAAATAGCCTGAGAATAACATCTATATTTCTTGGAGGATTTAGATGCAGAAAGTGGAATGTTTTTGTCTTCTGATTGTGTGGTTTGGTTCTCCAATGGGACCAAAGTAATTGTCTATGGTCAGGTTCCTTTTTTTTTCTATTTATTCATTTCTCCTGCCTGTGCCATTTTGGGTGTTCCTGAGCTTTTGAGTATTATTGGAACCCTCCCCCCTACCCTGCAAAGACCGAAGTATGTGAGACTTGACGACTCTCCTGCCTTTGCTCTGATCTGTGGATGTCAATAGGGGGCTCCCAGCCTGCAACTAGGGTCTGAATATGGACAAAGCACAAGTCCTGTCCCAGGGCCAGATGAAGGACCTCAGCAGTCTCCCTCCCCCACCCCCTTACCTTCTGTGGTCTGAGCAATCTGAGAATAGCTGTCAGGTCACTCCCTGCTGGGTGACTCTTTGTGCCTGCTTCCATTTCCTGGGATCTGGGCTGTGCTAAGGGATCAGTTATGCTGATGACTAGGGATGTGCTGAGGGCCAACCTGGCTCCCACTCACTCTGGGAGAGGTTTCCACACTGAACTTCCAAGTTTTGCTTGGTGTTCCCTGAGTGACCAGGTCAGGACACTGCTTCTACTGCCAGGAGCTGGCACTCCCAGTGACTCCTTTGCTCTGGTGCTATAATCTTGGTTATGCTGGCACTCCCTCTACCCCCATGATACAAATACAAATTTTTCCCACCATTTTTCAGGCTACCTTGGGCTAGAGAACTGTCTCACTGGGTTTTCTATGTGTTCTATCTTTCAAAAATTTAGTTACGGACATAATTTTAAAGTTTTTGGAATATTTTTGAGAGAGCTCTTAGGAAAGGCTATTCTCATGCTGCCATCTTGGCTCTGCCCCCCCCCATGGGTGTTGTTCTTTAGGAAGCATATTAATTAAGTGAAATGGATTTAAAGGAGGGAAACCAAGATGGTGAGAGAACCAAGAAATTTAGTGCATGATGCAACAAAAGTTTATTAAATGCCTACTCTGTGCCAGATAAGATAAAAATAATTAAAAGTCATATACTTTCTGAGCTTAAGAAGCTTAAAATGTAATGACAGAAGATGACATACATTAAAATTTGAAAATAGGGGATGGTGATGTTGTTGAAAGTTGAAACTATGCAGAGTAACTAGTAGCAAATAGACAGATGACTGGAATTTTGCATCCTCTATAAAGTCAGGATTTTTTTTTTCTTCTGCCCTCCAACTGTAGAAGAGAAGCAAGTGTAGAGTACTTATCAGGTATGAGTTCCACAAAGATTAGCTTATTCTTGTGGGATGGGGCATGTTGGAGTCAAAACAAAGAAGAAAACCTAATTAAAAAGATATATTAAGATCAATGGAAAATTTATTCACTTTGACCCAGCAATCCTAATTCTAGGTCTATATCCAGAAGAAATCATGAAAAAATGGGAAAAGTCTCATTTCAAATTAGTCATGGCAATTCTTTTTGAAGTGGCAAGCAATTGGAAATTGAAGGGATGCCAATCAAATGGTTAAACAAGTTATGGTACATGAATACTAGGGAATACTATTGTTCTATAAGAAATCATAAATGGTCAGACTCTAGAGAAACACAGAATGACTTATAGGTTCTGATGCTGAGTGAAGGGAGCAGAACCAAGATTCCAATGTACACATCAATAACATTGTGAGATGATCAACCTTGATGGAAGCAGCTCCTTGACTCAGCTGTTCAGAAAGGTAGAACAACCATATTAGGCTAGCTGTGGACAATGATATCCCCATCCAGAGAAAGAAAATGAAAACAAAACAAAAAAAAATACCTTTTGGAATCTGATGGATACTTAAAAAAATTATCTCTTTTGTATCTCTTTTCCTCAATCCTATTAAAAATATGTATAAACACTATGAACTTTTTTTTGCTGAGGGGAGGGACTTGGAAAGGGAGGGTGGAAGGAAGTGTTGTAACTTAGAAATATACATATGTATTTGGGTGAATGGTGAGAAAAACATTTTACCATGTATTTGCAAAAAGAAAATATCAATTAAAATTCAATGGAAAGAATTGGGAATGTTTAGGCTTAGGGAAAAGAAGAAATGAGGTGAAAGTAAGTGGACATGAAAATTAATTTCAAATGTGAAGGGCTATTATGTCAGAATAAGATTTAAGTTTTTTCCATCTGAACCCAGAACAAAGAACTGTGAATAAAAGGTGGAAGAGGAAGAAAAGTCTAATCCCTAGCCATCTCAAAAGCAAGCAGGGAGAAAGAGAGAAGAAAAAAAGAAATTTACATGATAATTTTATTGCATATTTTAAAAATAGCAAGTTGTACAAAATAGATTTTTGTACTGTTATATTATTCCATAAATTAAAGATAAAATAAATTTTAAGAAAGAAAAAATAAAGTTACCATGTAATATCTACTCTGGTAGTCCATGTACTTTGGGGTTCATGCTCAGAGAGAGAGAGAGAGAAAAGCTATTAGCATACTTTAGCAAGACAAGTAATGACTTATTTGGAGAATTCATGTATTCCATTTGTCATTATCCACATAATGCATTTTGAAAAGAAGAGAATAAACCTGTTGGCAAAACAAAAGTTGATTTCAGTAATCTATTTTATTTTGTGTAAGTGAGATAGATAATGGTCTGTCAAAAATGATAAATCTTCTGATTATTTGATACTTTCCCTTTAACATGTGTAGATCAATAGAATATATTTTGTTCATTTATCTTCATAATTTATTTCATAATTTAAGAAGGATTTCTTGATAATACTCTTATAGCTTTAATATTTGGAGAGCAGAAGCCAGCATCCAAAACCTGATCCAAACTGATATTATTAGGACGAAGAAATTTTGTGTGTAGTAATTCAAAAATATTTAGTTTGTATGGTTTAGCAATTTGTGAGTTGTATCCACCTTAAACATGATGTTAATGCCTGGGACCATTGCATTTCCCTACTTTGGGAGTCATCATACCTGCACTATTTATTTCTACTTTCCTATGATACTCAGGGAAAATAAGCACACAGAAGGGTTTGTGTGAGACCCCACTCTTACCAATAAATAAATTGCCATTCCTCTATGTTCTCTATATACTTAATACTTATTACACTACCATTGTATAGAAAAACCCACATTTACTTATGCAGAAGGGAGATGTTTGTGAGGTTCTGATGTGACCTGAGTGGTGTATCAGAAAAAAAATATTTCATATTATCATGCTTTCCTTTCTTTCTCCACTGTGGCCTCAAAGTCATCTTACATAAGGCCAAGGCTTGGTCAATGATTAACTTAAAAATATATCCTTCCTTCTATTTAGGAAATAGAATTATACTTTTGGTTTTTGGATAACCATGATCTAGGCAAATCATTTATTCCTTTCCCTTTGACTCATTCCTTATCTGACCTTGGTGTCTCAAGCAGAGTATATTCTACTATGTGGGTGTCAGCAATGTAAATATCACCAGGTGTTTTTTTTTTTTTTTTTTGTCTTCTATGGAAGGCTCTAAGACCATAATACTTAACTGGGAAATTGAAAAGAATGATGAGAGGATAAAACAACTATTTCCAGCACTGTTAGGGTATTTTAAGTAATTCCTTTGACCTTCAAATATCACCATTCAGAGCATTTCGTAACGTTCTGGAAGTACTGTCTGTTTCTGTTCCTTCTGTAAAAATGATAATAACTTAATCTTTTCTATTGGTCTCCCTCAACTCATGTATCTAATTAGATTCTTTATTAGCATTCTGAATCACATGGAAATATCGAATATTTTCATTAAAAAGAATGCCACTGGCTTTTAATGAGTGCTTCATTTTGACATCATTAAAATGATTTTATGAAGTAAACAAAAACACCCAAGGCGATTTTTATTTTCCTGTAGTTAATAATTCTTTTATAATACTGTAAGGGATTAATTTTTCTTCATAGTCTATTTATCATAACAGGTCAAATGGATTAAAAAAGTAAGGCTTATCTTTGGGAATATTTTCTTTCTTGAAATCGATATAGCTCTCTAGCTGTGATTTCAGTTCTGAAAAGTAACTTTAGAAGAATTTGAAAGCGTTTTTTTTTGTTTCACATTAGAAAGTTTATTTTCCCCTCAAAAATTTAACATTTGTTTTTAAAATTCTGTTTTGAAAAGCCTCTCCCTTCCTCTCTCCACTCCCCTCATTGAGAAGCCAAGCAATTAGATATGTTATACATGTGTATTGCTACAAAACATATTTTCATAAGTTATATTGTTAAAAAGAAAAAATTCAAGAAAAATCAAGCTAAAATACGCTTCCATCTAATTGAGATGCCATCAGATTTTTCTTTGGGATTGGGCAGCATTTTCATTATAAGTGCTTCAGAGTTGTCTTGATCAGCCATCATTCACAGCTGACCCTCTTACAATATTGCTGTTACTTTGTACCACAGTACATGTTACTTTTTATCAGCATTTGTAAATCTTTCCATGTTTTTTTGCGTACATCCTGCTTGACATTTCTAAAACCACAGTAAAATTCTATCACAATCTCATACTAAAAAGTTTTTTAACCATTCATTCCCCAATTGATGGAAATCCTCTTGATTTTTCAATTCTTTGTTTCCAGAAAAGAAATGGGATAAAGATATTTATACATACAGGTGACATTCTCTTTTTTTTGAAATCTCTTTGTGGATACATACCTACTATTTTTTTCATTTTTAAGACATTAGATTTTTTGTTGTTTGATCATTTTTCCAGTATATTTCTTGATATTTAATTCTTTATTAAAATAAGGTTCTGCTTCTAATTTAAGGGGGTACTGTCCCAGACTTCAGGGTTTTTATGTAGATGTTTTCAGTGATACTTATAGGAACCTGCAAGTTTTTAATTCTTTCATTGTAGTATGATTTAAGGAGAGGTGTGACTATCTCTCTTGGCTTGTGCTTTGATCTATGAATGACCACGAGCCCTCACTTATTCCCTTAAACTGTGATGAGGGTCCCTGCTCCACTGCATGAACAAGTTTTGGTGTGCTAGTGCTCCTCCATTCCCTGGGACTAATGCCATGACTAGACCAAGATCTGAGTATAGGCAAAACAGCAGTGTCTGGCCCCTAGTGCCCACAAAAAGACCACTATAATCTTTCTTTTTTGATTAGTTATTTGATGCCCTTACCATCTCTGAACTGACAGCTTGGAAAGCAGTACCTGTAGTTGCTGATTCAGTCTTAGAGACTTTCATAGAAGACAAAAAACAACTGATGATATTTACATTAATGATACCCACATGGTAGAATATACATTGCTTGAGACACCAAGGGCAAATAAGCAATGAAACAAAGGGAGATGAAAAAATGATTTGCCAGGACCATAGTTATCCAAAAACCAAGAGTACAATTCTATTTCCTAAACAGAAGGAAGGATAAGACTTTGACTTAATCATTGACCAAGCTTTGGCCTTATGTGAGATGACTTTGAGGCCACAGTGGAGAAAGAAAGGAAAGCATGATAATATGAAATACTTTTTCCTGATCCACCACTCAGGTCATGGTTTGTTTGGAGTTACTGGAGTTTGAGACATGGTTTGTGTTGGAGTTGCTGCCTGTGCTCCATTCTCAGTCATGTGGGAGCAATCTTCTAAATTATTTCGGCTGAAAAATTATTTCATTACGCCCTTTTGTGAGTTCTGTCGCCCAAGGAATTATGGCTTTATTTAAAAATGTTCAACTGGAATTTAGAGAGGTAGTTAAGATGCAGCCTCTTCTCAGCCATATTGTCTCCAGATTTGAAAATTTTTACTTTTACACTAGACTTGAAGGGATGTGGGACTATTAAAGTCCACTTACTGTGTTACTTCTGTAATCAAAAATTTTGAGCTATTCCCTATTGCCTGATCTGCAGGATTCTTTTCACTCTGGTATCATCTTGCCTTTTTCTACTTTATTTCATGCTATACTCATCCGTCTCCTTAAACTTTATTTCTCTTTGAACTCAAGGAAAGACAAATTTTTTTTATGTCCTGAAGTCTTAAGTAACACGTTTCTCTTTATCTAGAACATTTTCAAATCTGTTATCTACTGAATAGTTCTTTTAAAGTTCATAAAAATGCAAGCTGTTCTAGATGAATGCCTCAATATTTTCCATTTGACAGTCTTTGTCCAGAAGTTTCAATTAGGACTTCATTTTTATAACCTTTGAATAATCTGATTTTTATATTGTACTCTTTTTAGGTTTTTGCAAAGCAAATGCGGTTAAGTGGCTTGCTTAGGGCCACACAGCTAGGTGATTATTAAGTGTCTGAGGCTGGATTTGAGATAAGGTACTTCTGATTCCATGGAAGGTGCTCTATCCACTGCACCATCTATCTGCTCTTTATATTGTACTTTAAAGTTGATAAAATGATTCACATACTTGATCACATTTGAACCACACAATACATCTAACATATGATTACCCCAAGTATTATTAATGCACATTTATAAATAAGAAAACAGGCTAATATGAATTGCATCTGGTAAACATTATTTGAATCTTGATTTTGTTAATTATATTTCCATCACTTTATATATTATACCTTGCTTTCTTTCAATAAATAAGCATAATGCATTAATAAGATGATCATTTATCTTCTCCGCTTTCTATGCCCAAGGTTATAAACTCCCTGATTAGGTAGTTTTCAAACATTATACCTCCTTTAGTGTATAGCTCAGTTTTCTGTATAAAACAAAAACAAATTAATTTTTGAATATCAATGGAAGGACTATATTCACAGTTTCCTTTCGCTAATTCTTTAATTGGTAGTCAACACTGTCAGATTGTCAACTCTTGGTAAAAACGGTACACAAAATAGATACCTGTCCAAAGTGGGATGGTATAGTGAGCAGACACAAGTAGAATAAAGAGACATTGATGTGGGATATGGAAAGACACTAAATACAAATTCCTGACACAATTTTGACTTAGATTGATTTTGCCTGTTCAAAACCGCTGCAAGTAATACTTTTAGAAGCATTTTCCCCTAACAATCCTAAACTTCATTATTTCTTTCCACTTTGTTTATCTTGACACACTGGGAATCACAGAAGATTTGCTGTCTTTTAAAGTTCTTTCATTCCATACCTCTCTCTTCTTCCAGTTCTGTCTCCACAAAGGAAATTTGACACCTATTCTTTCAAGAAACTATAATACCTTTATTTATATATAAAATAGTTGCCTAATGCAAAAGATTAGGAGCACTGCCAGTTTAGCTACATCAAACTTTCTAGGGCCTTTCATTGTCTCAGAATTGCAGTTGTCATTCCTCAGCAGTGGTTAGACAAACTGCAAAATTGTCAAGGATTATCACAGTACTCCTTTAACATTTTAGCATTGTTCTAACACATTCCTAATTTGCCACTTGTTATAAATGGTATGTTGATAGTTAAATAAATTTTGCTCTTCCCTGAATAGAATATTTCTTCCCTTCTCTGTTCTCTGACTTCATCTACCCCTGGGTCTAACTCAATTCTATGTTTTACAGATCCCTTTTATATGAAACCATATACTTATTGATGTTTTTCCCTTGGAAAATGCTACTAAAATTAAATCTAATTTCCAGAATTAACTTTATCTTTTTTGAACTGTGAGTAAAACCCTATTTTCTCATTGTTTTTTATCGTTGCAGCTGATTTGAAAGATAAATGAAATATTACTCTGACCAGGTATTTTACTTCACTTTCTCCTCAGAACTTACTTATAAATTATAATACAATAATGGCCCTTTTGAGACTGTGTCTGTTTTCTCTTTTTTTCAAAGATAATTCTCATTTATACTATCATACTAAAAATCTCCCCTTTTCAAAAATCAGCTACAGTTGCTCCTTGCCCTTTTTATTACATAATTTGAAGTTATTTGATATTTTACTATAATCATCCTACTAATAAAACCAAGTTACTGTTTGGATACAGTTCCAGCAAAAGACTCATAAGTTTAAATCCATCTAAAATTTGTAAGACATGAATTTTAAATAAGTGCATCAGGACTGAGTGAAATCTGCATATATAACCTTTTAGGTTATAAGCTGAAAATTGTAATAAAACTCAGTATTTAAGAAAGGGTAGATGTGGGTCATACACGTTTCACTTAGGGATTTTTTTTTCTGTTATTTTAGGTGACCTTTACTTAATTCCATTTTTCCCTATAATTCATTTTATCTGTTGATCTAGTTGCTAATATTTCTATGTTAGATATAGATGTATGTATATGTATATGTACAAATATACATATGTACAAATATTCATTTTTATGTATATATATTTTTCTATAGGGATTCTACATAACATGCAAATTATCAGTCAATGAAGGCAATAAACTGCTTTTTCATAGTTCAAAGAGAAAAATAGTAAAAGAGTTTGGCTTGTTTTTAGTGATCATGTTTAATCTTTTAATCAAATGTTAAGAATTAACATTCTATAAATCTATATTAAACAGTACAAAATAAGTGGTTATGCATGATTTCAATCTTTGCTAGAGAGGTCTGTTCCTTTTAAGGACTTTTTCTTCCTTCATAGCTAATTTCAGTACCTCATTATTCTCCTCCAATCCTGTCCTCCAACATCATTAGAAATATTAGCAATAGTCTTGGCCATATATCTAAATTCTTCATATTAAATTTTCTAAATTTTCTTGAGTCTGTCAGTCTTTATATAGTCTACATGAGTACTGGTATTACCACATCCTGTATTCTCAACATACTACATATTACTTCTAATCAATTAACTCATTCAGTCTCTCACTTTCCATACCTCTTGACTCTGGTGAATTCTCTGCTCAAACTGTATTCCATAGTAAGATATTTCAGTGTTTCTGTAACTGTCAGCAGCCCCACTGACTCATGCCATCTTTAACAAGTATCATCTTACTCATGAAGCTCCCTGTTCTATACTTCTTGCATTTATGGTGGCAGAGAACTGGTGAGGAAAGATTTAGAATCATGTAAACAGCATCAATGTAATTATATACAGCTAATTTATAACTAAAGATAATCAACAGGGGAAATTCACTAGAATTAAAGAGATCTTAAAAAAAGGTCTTAAAAAAAGCAGATCTTAAAGAAAGTTAGCGAAACCAGGAAGCAAGAGAGGGTGAGAGATATCATGTACACCTTGGGGCATAGATAATGAAAATACCAGAAGTCAAGAGATGGGACTCTCTTGTTCAAGGGACAGCAAGGAAGTCAGTTGCACTGGATCTCAAAGTAGGAGGGTGTGATGCAAGGTCTAAGAAAACTGAAAAGATAACATATAGTTAAATTATGAAATGCTTTGAATAATATATAGACAATTTTATATTTAATCCTAGAGGTGAAAGGCAATACAATTTAAGTCTATTGATAACATGAGCAGCTCATTCTTTAGAAAGATGAGTAGGATATGAATTGAAGACTTAGGACAAAGAAAACATCCAACAAGTTGTTGTGATAGTCTGGGAATGAGGTGATGAGGACTTGTAATAGCTTTTTCCCTTTGCCTACAAGAAATAACTTCCCCAAACTTGATTCATATTGTAAAGCAAGTCTCTTTCCAATGAGCTACTGGGATGTGGTTAAAAGTGCCAAAGATTATGAGAAAAGTAGTTTCATTTCATTAGAGAGTTTCTTGAGTTACATCCTTCTTGAGAAGTCTGTATTTGGTCCAAGGAGCAACAGTTAGAATTGAACATTGATCAATTCATTAGTTTAAGATTGGAAAAAGCAGGATGACAAGACAGTTGTTACCTTATTTATTAAAATATATGCAAAGTACCTCATATTAAATGTCATATTGAATAAATCAAAAATCAGAATTAATGTTACAGGGAGAAATAATAACATGAAATATGCAGATAATTTCCAATGACAGAAAGTTATGAATAAAAAGGCAGAATAAAAGGTTAAAGAAAAGAGTGTATAAGCTGGTTTAAAGCTTAGCAACAACAATAAAAAATTAAGATCTTGTCTACTGGTCTCATCACTTTCCAGACAAACAGAGTGGGGGAAATGAAAGAGTTTCAAATTTTATAAAATTGGGCTCCAAGATCACTGGAGCTGGCAATTGCAGCCATGAAATTAAAAAGATGCTTGGTCCTTGAAAGGGGCTTTGCACAGCATAGTAAAAAGCAAAACTATCTCCTTGGCAACAAAACTTAGTCTTTATAGTCAAAGTTATGGTTTTTCAGTTGCTGTGTTAGAACTGATTACTCATTAAATGTCTGAATAGCCATTTTCAACATTTCCTTTTTAATTTGATTCAGTTCAACTCAATTCAGCAAACAGGTCCTACTATGTGCAAGATACATGCTGATACAAAACTAATAAAAAACACTTCTTGTACTTAAGATACTTAAATTCTAACAAGATATTTAAATTCTAACTATTGTTTTTTCTCTTAAATACTTGCTATAAACTAAAATACCAGCTCTTACATATACATCTATATTGATATCTATCAACACTAAAACTTTTAGAAATGAAAATTAGATTCTTTACGGAGGATTAATTTTTGTTCTGAAAAAAGGGGAAAAAAGCAAATAAGTGAAGAATGAACACTTATTATAAAAGGTATAATGTCCATATAAAGTATATCCCAAAATTCTGAGTGCAATTTTAAACTTTAAAATTTCAAATAGTTTAGGAACACCCTATTTTGTTAAAGAAATTGAAAGAATTTAATGAGGCACTGAAAATGGTTTTTATCATAATTTTACAATTTTTTTTATCATTTTTCTTATTACTAAATATTTAATAATTTAAATTTTAGATTCATTATTTGATATAAATTATATTAAAAATCAATGACTGACAATAGCAAGTAATTTAATTTTAATTTTTTTACATAAAATCTATGTTAATAACTAATTTGAGTATTAAAAAACATTTTTCTTTAGTATTGGTCTGGTTTGCAGTGCACGTTATTATATTATGAATTTTGCATTGTATTCTAGATAAACACTGCAATTCTTTGATTAGTGTATGAGCCAGAGATTTATAAGTGCATATATATTTGTACATGAATGTATTTTAAAAACCCTTGAAAGTAGTTTTCCACCAAAGGTATTATGAATCAAAATATATAAATTACTAAAGAAAGGTACAGAATATTTATGGTCTTCTGTGATTAGTGATCTCTGAATCTAATCTTAGAGTACTTTAATGGACTATAATTATCTACAGTGTATAGTTACTGCCTTTCCGGAGATTGATTTAAAATTGCCTCAGGAGGCAACTTCTCTTTAATTATCAGATAAGAGCTAAACTTGGCACTATAAAAACTTTGGAAATAGAAGAATAAATATGCAGTACTAGATAGAAAAACTTATTTTGGGGGTACATTTAAAGTTAAAACAAGGCAAAAGAAAACAAAACTATTCCACCACAGCAAATAAAGAAGCAAATGGAAAATTTACGGTGTACTTAAGGTTCTCTCCTCCTCTAAACTGATTTAGTAGGGATTTTCTGGCAAAATATGCTCTCAATAAAAAAAATCATTCAATGATTCATTCATTTATCTTTATAGCAATAAGAAGCTGAAATCTTAACTTTCACCTTTGTTTTATCTCTGCTTATGCCTTGAAAAAGTGAACTCTGACATCCCAATTATCCCATTTCTATTTTTGTGGTCCTAAAAAAGAGTTACAAAATTTTGATGGTGCATATATAATAGATTTATCTTATTAATATAGTACTGATAAAATGGACATTAGAAGTAGATTACTAGGATATTAGAAAGATGGGATTTATTTGCTGATAATTATTATATTGTTTTGGTCTTTATGTTTAAGTTGTTTTGCTACCTTAATTATATGTAACTTTCTTTTCAAAAAGTTCATCGTGAAACCCTCTAAGTAGTTTGATTTGTTAACTGACATATAATTCTGATTATGAATTTATGAAAATAATTTTATATATTTAGCTTATAGGTAAGTGACTCATGAAAGAAATTTACCTACCGCAGCATAAATAAAAATGGAGGAAAACTTAGGAAAGTAAGGAATTAGGAGAGCAAGTAAAGTGTGAGTATTAATCACATTGACTTCAACTTATAACTCAATTCTAGAGCTAGATTAATGAAGGACCTAGGTAGGTTATGTAGACCAGAAACCTAGTCAGAGCCAATGATTGTTGTCAAAGAGGTTTTCCACAATGATACATCTCAAAAGAGATATCTTTTATGAACCCCATTTTTTCCAAATCAGTTGTTGTTTTTAACGTTCCTTTGACTGTTTACAGGTACTGGGGAAGGGCGATACAGATTTTGAATTTCTAAATTGAAGGAATTGCACCTGTTTGCTATCCCCTTCCCAATTTGAAAAATCCCTAATATTTTATCTAGTTTGAAATGTTATTACTTAATATACTATTATCTTTTCACTTGATCTTATTTCATTAATGATTTTTAATGCATAAAAGTCTATTTCCCCTTGTATTTGGGGTCAGGTCTAAGTGGAGGAGTTCAGGTTTCAGTTTGTTAGGCACCTGCCAAGCTTTGCTTAATAAATGCATATGTTCACAAGGTTCAGTCTTTGTTTTTTTCAGTCATTTTCTTTTACCTGCCAAAGTTAAACAGAGATAATAAAAGTTTTCCTCACAATAAATATATAAAAAACACCCACCTTTCCTGCATGCTCAAAAAAAAATCTTTATTAATTAATTTATTCATTCATCCATTTGTTCATTTGTTTGTTTGTTTTTGCCTTATGAAGAAATATAAATAGGCAGGGCATGTACTATTTTTAATCAGGCAAAAAACAATTTAAAGCTAAATGTTTTGTTCCTTTTTTTGGAATTTTTTTTTGTATTTGTGTTTTTGTGTGTGTGTGTGTATGTTTGTGTTGTGTAGATGTATAGTCATTTTATTGGTATAGGGAACTCTTAATGAGCACCTCTTGATTCTTGAAGCTAAGTACCTCTTCTGGGACTCATGGCCTCATAGTTATCCAAGGTACTGAAAGGTTAAACATTTCATTATATATCATCCCATAGTCATATATCTGAGAGGAAAAACTTGAATCTTAACCTCCCTGATTTCTAAGACCAGCTTTTTATCTAGTAAACTACGTTGGCTATTGCTTTGCACCTGCAAGGTCAATATATTTGTTGAGTGATTGAATAAATCTATTAATAAAGAGATTATACACATGTATAGACATAATTCTATATAAAGTTTTAAATCTATCATATCTTAATATCTGACTATCTAACTAGCTATCTATCTGTCAATGTATTTATCTCACAGAATTTCCCTTAAGAAAAAAAAAATCTTCCCCAGCAAAAGATAACTGTATTTTCCCATCATGTTCTTGAACAATCCAAATACTGTCATTTTCCTTTCCAATATATTTTATATGAAAAAGATGTTAGCCAAAAAAACCATACACATACACAAAACATGGCGTAGTAGAATTGTATTTATTGTCAACGTAGTTCCCCCCCCCTCCTTTACCCTTCATCTATTTCTCCTCTCTTATTGTTATAGAACTAATGAATTTCTTTTCTGTTATCCTCCCACATTCTTTTTCAACTGTAGTCTACAAAGATTGAAACAAATATTGAAGTCCAAACAATACCAAAAGAATGCAAATAATGCTCTAGTTTGTACAGGCATCTAAAAAAAACTTTATTTTATTTAAAAAGACAAATACTCCAAATAATAGGTACATAGAGAAATTGAACTGAGAATTTCATGTAGAATTAGACCTAGGTTCATTACCTGAAGGCTGTTGAACTAGACTACATTGTTCCATTTATTGACCTCAGAATAATGCATCTTTATGATGCTGTAGGTAACTAGACATTTCTAAAAAGTATTTCATAGCAATTTGTCCCTTAAAACTTCCCTATATTTTATGTATTTCATTACTATGTTATAAATTTTTCTATACTTCTAAATGGTATTATTACACATTTTATCCTGGAATTAGATCAATATAATGCTTCATCAGAAAGTTCTATGTTACATAATAACAGGGGTACTCTTTAATTATATTTGTAATCATTTTAATTATTAGTTGATGTCTTTGTCTTCTCATTCATTTTCCAATGCATACCTGTGCCCAGATACTCATCCTTTATAACAAAGAATAATAGAGAAATAGAAAAAAATACAAAAGCTGGTCACAGTATCAACCAATCCCATTATTATACATAATATTCCATACTCGTGGTCTCCCACTTCTGCAAAGAAGGAAGAGAAGATTCTCCTATATATTCTTCAGTTTCGAACTTAACATAATCACATAACAATTAGTTTTTAAATTTACATTTTTGATTTCATTGTAATTATTGTTTTTCTCCTAAATTTACATTTTAAAGATAAGGATTTTATTCCAGTTTCCCCAAACTGTTCATACTGTTCTGTCTTAATCCTTTATTTCAATGGGAAATGGTTTCATGGTTAACATTTCAGTACCTGCTCAGTGGAGTTTTCAATTTTTTTTCTTTTCAATGTTAATATCAACAATATAATGTAGGAAGGAAAGGAAATAAGCATTTACATAACATTTACTATGTTCTAAATCCTGTTCTAAGCACTTTACAAATATGACCCTCACTACAATCCTGTAAGATAGATGCTATTTTTTTTCATTTTATAGTTGAGAAAACTGAAGCAAACAGATGTTGTGCCTTGTCAAAGGCCAAGCAACTGGGAAGTATCTGAGATCAATTTTGTACTCAAATCTTCATGACTGGAGCTCTAGCACTATATCAACTGCATTACCTGGTTACCAAATCAATATAGCATAATTCGTCAGATTAGATTTTTCTTTTCCACAATTTCTCACCACTCAGTAAAACTTCTCTTCTCCCAATTTCAAAAACATGAGAAAAATAGCTTAATTTTTTCCTGATTTTTTTATTCAGGAAGATCTGAATATTCTTAGGTATTGAGTAAAGTTTCTTAAAATTGTTCATTAGTCAAAAGATTTAGGACTGAAAGCAAGTTTAAAGCTGATCTAGTCTATTGAAGGGTCTTGAAGGGTCTGCTGTCATCCCTCTTCCCACACCATATTTATCTTTCTATTTCATCAACTTGTATGAGTAAGTTACATATATATGAATTCTAGCTTGACACACACACACACACATATACACAGGCAGACACAAAGACACAGACACACACACACACACACACACACACATATATACATATATATATATATATATATATATATAGGCTTTTAAGAGTTCTGTTTGAACCTTGACCTTGTACTTAATTGATTCCACCTTATTTCAGTTATCAGGCTTCTTTTTGTTCAAATTTCTAATATCCTTCATAAAAATTCTAGTAAATGGATTAAGCAAAGCCAACCTTCTCCCTCAGTTGCCAGGGATTACAGTAAAAGGAATGGTCTTTCTAATCCAATTCAAACTTCTTTTCTTGCAGTTTTTCTTTTTTTAAAAAAAAAATGTTATTTATTTAAGGCAATGAGGTTGAGTGATTTGTCCAAGTTCACACAGCTAAGCAATTATTAAGTGTCTGAGATTAGATTTACACTTCTGTCCTCAACTCTAGGACTGGTGTACCATCCACTATGCCACCTAACTGTCCCCCCCCAGCCCCTCTTGCAGTGGTGGCAGTTTGGTTTTTCAGATTCCTTGTTAGGATCATGGAGAAGCTCACTGATTTGGTTAATTTCTTCTAACTCTAAAACAAACTTTATTTCCACCATAATTCAGTAACCCTCATTTGAATTCCTCAAATCCGTTACTAAATTTTTCTATCATATATGGAAAAGCAGCCATATCATAAATATTACTTAGAAACTAACAGGTATACCAGAACCATGCATTTAGATATTCCATTAGATTGTTTTAAGAGTTGTAACAAGTACTTAAATGTCTATTCATTCTTGCTTTAAAGACCTTCTTATTGTACTTTCTTATAATAAAACAACTATTACTTCTCACTGACATTTGACCAAGAAGTAAATATTTACTAATATCGAATTTGACTAACACCATTTTTAAATTTAGAAAGTTACATATGTTACTGTTAAATTTTTGTTAATTTCTTCAATAGAATTTTTGTTTTCTGAGTTGGACACAATTTGTAAATGGGGATAATAATTCTCTCCCCAAAATCTAGTATATTTGATTCTTTGTCAAGGTGTGGTGGCCACTAACATTAAAGCATTGTGATTTTTAATAATCCTTACAGGGAAAGCTGAAATTAAGGCAGGGTACCTAATAGTTTTGTACAAGGCTCTAAAATTTAGGGGAAAGTAATTAGTAAGAATAACCAATAAAATATGAGGCTAGCAGATGAAATATTTCCTTTTCATCATATAGTCCCATTCCAGATCAGATGTAGCAGTTCTCTATATTTAGCAGCAGTTTTTTTTTTGTTTTTTATGTCTTGAGTTCTTTCCCCATCTTTGGCACTACTCAACTGAGTTTGTCTTAGAATGTTGTTCTCAAGAAATACAAATGAAGAGTATGCATCTCAACATCAAGTCTTATGAGAATCAGTTGCAGAAAGTGGAGTTCTTTAATCTGAAGAAGAGAAGGCTTGGGTAGAATGTTAAAAGTATCTTTATTTGTAAGATTATCTTGTTGAAAAAAGAAAAGACTTTTTTCTCTTTGACTTTAATTGAAAGAATCAAGGGGGAAAGAATGCAAATTCTGAAGAGTCAGGGCTGATGTAAGGATAAATTTCTTATCATTGGAAATTATCTAAAAGTGTGTAATACCATGAATATGAAGACATGATTCAAAGATTTAAATGAAAATAATATAACCATTTACAATATGTATCATCATAAAACTTCTAAATTGAACTAGGTAGCTACTTCCAAATCTGAAACTCTATGGGTTTGTAAATTTGTTTTAAACAAAAGAAATTCACAGCATAAGATAGAGGATAGAGGAAGATAGAGGAAGAATGGCTAGAAATTATGTCATCTTAAGAGGATCTGAGGGAGTTAGTAAACTCCTACTTAATATGAGTGAACATATTAAACTGATTCAGTCTTTATTTTAAAAATAAAGTTGTATTCCATAAATAAAAAGACTGATAGATTATATCTACTGATTTACATTGGAATTTAGTGTACTATATTCAGTTTGGGAAATCAGAAATATTTAGAAGGTGCTATGATAAACTAGAAAATATTCAAAGTAGGGCAACAGTCAGGCATTTAACACATATGCATTGAGTCTACATTTTGAGAATAATAAGAAAGGCAAAGAACAGTTCCTGTTCTCAAGGAGTTTATAGTTTAATGGTGAAGAATATCAGTTTCCTAATTTTGAAGATTTATTGAAGGAATTGGGGTTACTTACCTTGAGGAAAAGAATACTTAGGGACATATGGTAGTAGTCCCCAAATAAATGAAAGAATGACATTGAGGGAAGAAAGACTTACTCTTTTTCATTTCTAGAGGGCAAAACCAGGATCAATGCAGATTTGCAGAAATTACAGAACAATTTAAATTTGAAATAAAGAAATTCTTCTTGAATAATTAGTTTCAAATTGGAGTTCACTGCCTTAGGAAACAGTGGATATACCTATTTGGAGCTCTTTAAATAAAAAAATGAATGATTACTTTTTAGATACATATAATAAACATCTTTTTTAGGTACTAATTGAAGAATTAGTTGTTCTTCCTTCCAATTCTGAATTTCTATGATTGTTGAATTAAGGACAGTCAATAAATATTACTTAAAATATATTTTTAATTTTTCAGATTGCATAAAAAAATTATCTATACCTTAATTGCCAAAAAGACAATAGTATTAGGGTGACTTTTTAAATCTGAAACTTACAATTAAGGATTTTTAAAAGTTACTTTTTTATAGACATTCTTCAATCTATCTTCTATGGCTCTTCATAAAAAAGGGATCCAAATTTAATTCTGTCTTAGGGGTGTAAGTTCTTTGTTATAATCACTTTTCTCACTTGGTAAAAATTAAAGATTTAGTCTTCATTCAGGGCTAAATCTGGAGAAATATTTCCCCAAATTATTTTTCTTTTTCATTCCTACCATCCCCCCCGCTGTGTCTTTCATCACAGAGTCCAGAGCAACATATCTTGAGGTACAATCTTTCCACTGTCATGTGTCATTCTCAGCTCAAAGCAATTGCAGACTCTCTTCTGGAAAAAAAAAGTAAAGAAAACCCTTAGAGGGGTAAGGCAGACTGTAGGAAAACTGGATTTCCTGCCCCCTGAGATGAATAATTATTTCATCACTAGCCCCTGTGATTTCCAAATATCAGTAGTGTGTTGTGCTACATAAAACAGGGCTATGGGATCAGTCTCCTTGAAAATTAGCACATTTAATCAAAATCCAGTGGGTCTTTTTTCAAAGCCTCTGTTATTTGATTTTCCTGAATCACTTTGGCTTTCTGAGACATCAATGGCTTGATAACTATCACTGGCTTGTGAGTAACAGTGCTGTTCTGCTGAATGTTAATAGATGATATTGGCCTTTGATGGCTTATGAAAGAGTTTAGATTAGGGACCCTTTCAGAAGTACTTTCAAATGTATACTTTAGGGCATCAGTCAGGGATGCTGATTCATTTTAAAGGCAATTATGAAATACGGGTTATAGGGATTTAAATAATGAACATAGGAGGTGAATTCTATAATGAACAAGGGTTGAACATTTTGCAGATAGGTTAAAAATCAGGTTACCTCTTTCCTTTATTTCCAGGTCGTCATGGCATACATGCAGATAATAAGGTACTTGTGTGCCATTGTTAGCAACTGTATTATTATGAATTATTTTAGAGGTTATATTTGAAATGTTAGGTTTGAAAACACCTTTTAAAGCAAATTCTTTTTATAATTTTAATGAAGCCCCAAATTACCTCAGAACTACAACCATATTATAAATTATCTATACATTTATGTTATATATACATGAATTTTATATTATCATTGCTTAAAATATATTAACTAATATATATACATGAATTTTATATGATCATTGCTTAAAATATATTAACTACACAGACATTTTCTGATATATTTGACAATGTTAAGACATAAATTTTTTCCACTAAACACAGGCAATGAGTGTATCTTTCATTATGAAAATGACTCAATTTAATAAAATTTTCATCCCTAGATATTAAAATAGCTAAAATGAAAGTTTATTAGAAAAGAAAAATTAGAAAAAAATAGAATTTAGGTTGAATAACTCTAGGGATAATACAATTTTAAAATAAATATATTTTCTCTTTTTAATTTTCAAAACTTTAAGAGGAGGTTATTATTCTGGTTTTTGGAAACTAATATTTCATTATACATATAGCTATCAAAATTCAGTTGTTTTTCACTTGTGTCCAACTTTTTCATGACCCCATTTTGGGGTTCCTTGGCAAAGATACTAGGGGTCATCTGCTATTTTCTCCTCTAACTCTTTTATAACTGAGGAAACTGAGGCAAACAGGGTTAAATGACCTGCTAGAGCTAGTTACATAGTAGATTTCTGAGTCAGATTTGAATTTAAGAAGATGAGCTATCTTGATTCCAGGACTGGCCCTCTATCTACTAAGCCACTTAGCTACCAATACATATATTGACTAGGATGATAATTATATGAGTTCATATTGTGAACTTATTTTCAAATTATTTCCTTAAACAAAGATGAAACATATAAAAGAGGTAATAAAAGTATTTTATTGTCATTTTATTTAGGTCCATAAAATTTAATCACTTGCTCATGTTCACCATATCTTCCTGAGCTATTTTGATTTTTTGATTCATGAAATAAAATTGAATTTTGTTATTAAAGAAAATCAGATTAGCTGTTACAAGAAGTAAGAATTCCAAGAAATATAGCATTATTAAAATTATAGTAATAGAAATTATTTTCTAAGCAATAATTTCATAAACTATCTTCTTTGAGTAATCTTAATTTCATAAAAAAGCATTTTAATTTCCCTTCTTCCTCTGAAATTTACAATTTTCTTGGACAAAGTCATGACTATGGACAGAGGAAACAATCAATGGTCAGGGGTTACATCATCAGCTTCCTTGAAAACCAGAATTATTGTGTAATTAACTTTTAATAAGGTGTGCAGCTCAATAAGAGCTAAATTATTTAATTTTAAAGAACTTAGCTAAAGTGGGGCACTGGAAGACCAATAGCAGCTCAATCTGACCTCAACTGAATTCAGCTTTAACTCAAAATTAGCTCATATTTCCCCTTTTATTTATTTATTTGGTGATGCAGAGGATTGAAATTCTGAATTTAGAGTCAGAAGAACTGTTTAAATATGCACTTTGTTGCTTACCATCCTTAAGACTTCATGTTAGTCTGTCTGCAAAATAAATTACATAAATAAAATTATCTCAGATGTCCATCTTGGGGCTGAATCCATGATCCCTTCAATCATTTGACTTCAATTTTTCACCTTATTTAGTCTTCTCTGTTGCACCCTATAATTTACACATAATCAATTGTCAAGGATAAATGTCTTAAAAATTGAATTTTATTTTTACTTTTTCACAAGAGATTACTAATTTCTATTAATTGTTCATTGCCTTAAGGGTTTCTCATTTGAATTAGCAGTAACAGAGTACTGACATTTGGACCTATCTGTCTCAGTGACCATCTCTTATTCAAGCTCTTTGTTAAATTTGTCATGTAAGAAACATCCAAGGAGAAAAGGAGCATTTGAAAATTCTATTGAAATTGCAAATATATAAGTGAAATATCAAGGTGGTCCATCGGTTAACTCTTACTCTAGCGATTTGACTAAATTCACTTTTTGTTTGTTCTGTTTTTGTTTTAATCACACATTTCTCTCATGAATCCTTTACAAAAGTTTTCTTTTGTAATTCCATATTCATAAAATGTATTATTATGCAGACTTGCATATGTAAGGATGATAATTTAGTAGAATCATTTTCATCAGGAAGAAGAGCAGGTTATTTTCATATAAATCATGTAGACTTCAAACTCCTGTGAGTAGATTTTATAAACACTAAAGTTTGAGGGCAGTACTACATCACAGATATAAACGGAAAGTTGATAAAAATAGACCCTAAACAATCCAAATTATAGATAAACTTCATAAAGAAGTTCAATGTATAGAAATTCAAGCAAGTCTTTAGGAAATCAAATGCTAAATTGACTCATTTTTAGAAAATTTGAATATGCCTTCAACAGTGATTCCTTTCCATTTCATTCCATAAATGTGCTAATCTCTTGTTGGATTTTGCAGCATGACCTCTTTTCATTTTACATTCCTATTTGTCATGACCATATTCCAACTACTTATTTTTATAGAATCCAGTAGATTTTATTGTGTTAGGAAAAAGGTCTGAATAAACCAAAAGATTTTCCTATTTTCCTGTAGTAAAATACTAAACCAAAAAAAGAAACAAAAACTTTTCTATATGATATATTTTCATATACATCCAAATTCATTAATACAATCTTATAGAAATATACACATGTATACATTCATATATGGTCAATTATACAAGGATATAATTGTAATAATTTTCTGAAATAAGACTTTCACTTTAAATTTAGGAAAAACAGTTAAATTAAGCTTTATGGACAATCAATCACATTTGAAAGTGTCTGTCATTTCTCTACTTAATTCGAGTTTAGTTTCCTCTTTATAGGCAGTAATAGACTAGAGGTGCAAAATGAGGTATAATGAATTCTTTTTACTATTGTGTTCATTATTTTAGTTATATATATATATATATATATATATATATAATTATTGTGAGTGTGATTGTGATTAGGCTTTGTTGAATTTCATGAGGGACAAATAGAAAACCTTGGAGAAGATAAATATTAAAGTTAAAGGGAAATATTGAATAAAACAATTTGCTGGGCCACATGGAATTTTTACATATAACAAGAGAATCTTCTAAAATCAGTGAAATATATATGATATACCTGAAGGCACTCTGATTGGATGTATGAAGAGCGAATTTATTTAACCTGATGGAGAGTAAAGGAAGTCAATCAAGTTAATTTTCTGACCAATTTGGAGAGCTTTGAGTGTAATGAATTTTTTGGAGTATTTAATCGCTCCACCCGATAAAAGATATAGCCATCCTCACCCCCCATCACATATGCTGCATCTATTAAAATAAAGATTCAATAATTTAGATGTCCTGGTCTGTGAGATCCTAAAAGACTAGTAGAGGTGATAGAAGATGGAGACTCTAAGTGTTTATAATCAGGAGCTACTAACAGATATCTTGGGGCAGAATACGTGGTTGTTGAAAACACTCTCTAACATAGAAAGAGGAAAGTCCCTGAACCTTAATTTCAGGGACCCATATTTCAATAGAAAAAAGTCAGTTCTCAGCACCAACTTCTGCTACCTTTAGATCAGATGTGAGAGATAGTTTGGGGATGTGGACTTTTAGATAAAGAGAAAGAGTTCTGAGGAATTTTAGGGAGCTTTTGGGAAAGCAGTGAATCATTAAATAGTTCCTTCAAATGATTAAAGCAAAAAGCATGGGGGATAAAGTGTATGAATTTTTCTATCTTTTATAAGCCTAAGCTATTTGAGCAGGGCCAATCTGATGGAAAAAGTGCAATCTTTGTAGCAATTTCAGGTTCATTTCTATTCTGGAAAACTTTAAGCTAGCAAGATTATAAGATAAGGTTAAATGCCAGCCTGAGACTTTGGGGTAAAAGAAGGATTCACTGATTGTCTAGTTAGTACCTTCAAGTTAGCTTGTTTTCTGATGAAAGTTCAAAACGAGAAAGATAAGGTGAATCTGACAGATTGTATAGACCTTTGGAGATAGATGAAATGAGAATAGAAAATGAAATGGGAGTGGTTTACACTTTATATGAGTTTTTGTGAATCTTTTATTTTGTGTCTGATTTTTTTTATGATGCCCTAGATGTGGGAATGGGGGAATTAAAACTGTCCTATATATGTGATTTTCATTTTAACTTTGCTTTCTTTCAGAATATCTATTGATTCTTTACCTTATATTGAGATAGAAAACAGAAATAAACTTTTTTTTCCTAGTGAGAGATTCAAACAAGAACCAAAATGCAAAAGAGGTATGAGTTTTATGAGTGCTTCCAAATATTACATTTTTTCCATATAAATTCATAGTTTTGGGTCAAAGATTGCGTTAGTTTAATATCAGGTTATACACCTTTTCTATTCCCATAATTCTTTAAATTATTTTGTTTTATTTATTCTAATGCAATAATATAACATCACAAGCATATGCAATGATTTGTACACCACTTATCTAGTTTATGGGAATAAGCTTTCTTCTAGGATTATTGCATGATATATATACAAATATATATATATATATATATACAAACATATTTTATTGCTGTCATTGACTTCTGTTTTTATTTTTTAATGGTTTTTGTAAGGCAATGGGGTTAAGTGGCTTGCCCAAGGCCACACAGCTAGGCAATTTGAACTCAGGTACTCCTGACTCCAAGGCTAGTGCTCTATCCAGTGAGCCACCTAGCTGCCCCTGTCATTGACTTCTAGTGGAAATATCACTGAGCCCCATAAAGTGAAGATTTTAGTTATTTTGCTCTCACAATTCTAAATTAATTTTTCATTTGTTAACATTTTGAAACATTTAAACTTCCATGCCAAACATAGATATGGCTATTTTGTTTTATACTATTATGTTTTGTAATTAATTTTAGGTATGGTTACAATTTATCAGAATTATAGTTTGCTGGGGCAGCTCGATGGCACAGTGGATAGAACACCAGCCCTGGAGTCAGGAGTATCTGAGTTCAAATCCAGCCTCAGACATTTAATAATTATCTAGCTGTGTGGTCTTGGGCAAGTCACTTAACCCCATTGCTTTGCAAAAACAAAAAAATATATAGTTTACTTCATTTTTCCTTGATTAAGTATCTTGGAAGTTTGGTCACATTATATAATATGATTTTTATTTAAATTACAGGCAATATTTTCCTCCAAGGAAACACATTAACAAATATATAAGAAAAGTCAATACAGGCTTCCAGCCAAGATGGTGGAGAGAAGACAGACACCGTGATAGTACTCTACCCCCCAAAATAACATGAGAGAAACCTCTTAAATAGAAATTCGATCAACAAAACCCAGAAAGAGAAGCTAGGAGAAAAACACCTACCAAGAATGTCTGTCTCAGGGGACCATGGGTGAACCCTGAGAGGAAAGCAGAGGATCAGTGCTAGGGGTAGCAACTGGGGGAGGCCAGAGCATCAGTCTCAGCCGTGGAGATTTTGGTGACTGGTTGGTGCAAAATCCAGCTTTAGCCTCCACCGAGTCTTTGGTCAGGGGGAGAAGAGCTATGCAAGGGTGAGTTCCAGCACAGTCTCAGAGCACACCTGGAGAGCAACCATCTGGGCCAGGGACCTGAGCTCCACAATTTCTGTAAGTCCTTTGACAAGAACAAACAATAACCCCACCCCCACCCCTCAGGGTGGCGGAGTTCACTCTACAGAAATTGATTAACTCCCTCCCCCAGGGCCCAGCCCAGTTTTCAAGTTCAACTCAGAACTTGCTGCTGAGGAACTCACTCCAGGGAAAGCATCCAGCACCCCCCACTGCCTGGACCTTGGAATTACTAAGTCAAGTGAACAAAGCCTCTAGGACCCTCAAAAGCAAACCTCTGAGAGTCAGCACTCCACCCCCCCACCACAAGATGAAAAAAGGCCAGAGAAAAGGAGGGCCAATGGAGAAATACTTAGAAGAGACAGATCCTAACCCAGAGAGATCTAGCATTTCTGAGGAGAATATGAATTGGTGTCCAGCCCAGAAAGACTTCTTTGAAGAAATCAGGAAGGAGTTTAAAAATCAAATGGGAGAACTGGGAAATGAAACTCAAGAGAAAATTAATTCAATGCAAGAGAAAATTAACATCTCTCAACAAGAAAACAAATCCTTGGAAAAAACAATTGTACAAATACAAAATGAGAACAAATCTCTCAGATCTTCAACTGGGCAAATGAAAGAAGAAAATGATTCTCTCAAATACTCAATTGGGAAAATGCAAAAAAGAAATGATTCTCTCAAATTCTCAATTGGGCAAATGCAAAAAGAAATTATTCTCTCAAATTCTCATTTGGACAAATGCAAAAAAGGAAATGATTCTCTCAAAACTACATACAATTGGGCAAATAGAAAAGTCCTTCAAAAATAGAATGGACCAACTGGATAAGGAATTGCAAAAGCTAAAGTTAGAAAAATGTTCTCCTATGAAAACAGAATGGAATTGGCAGAAACTAATGACTTCATGCAACAAGATTATTTTAAAAACAAAAATCGAAAAAATAGAACAAAATATGAAAAATGTAAAATATCTCATCAGCAAAACCAGTGACCTTGAGAATTGATTGAGATGGGATAATCTGAGAATTATTGGCCTTCCTGAGAATATTGAAGAGAAAAAAAAAAGCTTGGAGTTAATATTACAGGATTTAGTGATGGAAAATCGCCCTGATATCATGGAACCAGAGGGCAAAATAATTATTGAAAGAATACATTGATCCCCTCTGGAAAGAGATCCTAAAATGAAAATATCAAGGAATGTTGTGGCCAAATTCCAGGACTATCAGGTAAAATAAAAAATCCTGCAAGCAGCCAGAAAGAAAAAAAAATAAATACCAAGTAGCCACAGTAAGGCTTAAGCAGGACCTGGACACCGTGACATTAAGGTATTGAAGGGCCTGGAATGAGATATTCCAAAGAGCAAGGGAGCTTGGAATGCAGGTAAGAATCCACTACCCAGCAAAACTGAGCCTTCTCTTCTAGGGAAATGGGAGACTTCCAAGATTTCATGATGAAAAGACCAGAGTTAAATAGAAAATTTAGACATCAAACAGAAGGCTCAAGAGAAACATAAAAAGGTTAAAAAACATTTCTATAAAAGAAGATGAAACTGGCTATATACCCACTTGGGAGAAAGAGTCTTATAAATCTTGAGAATTGTCACT